>NC_090791.1:16817826-17032826 GCF_040054535.1 Antennarius striatus
CCTCTATCTGGAGACTTTTACGGGCCAGCAGCAGTAACTGTCCAGTAATGAGTGACTAACACGAGTCAGCAGGTAATAAAGTTACAAAGAAGGAATCCGAGTAGAAAAAGGTGAAAAGGTTTTAAATGTTGTGAAGTGTTCTGCTTTGGACTGCCGGCTCCACACGTCTTCACCGCTGATCTCTATCGACCAAACAAACGGCTGGTACTCAGTAGCCCCACTTCCGCAGCAATTACCTTCTCCCCAGAGACGCCAAGAAACTGAGAGCGTAGTCAGCTTCTGTGTGTGTGTGTGTGTGTGTGTGTGTGTGTGTGTGTGTGTGTGTGTGTGTGTGTGTGTGTGTGTGTGGATGAGATGTGTGTGTGCTTCCAGCATTTCTATGCATGCGTTTGCGTCCGTGTGTGTTTTCTGCTCTGAATCCAACCACCAAAGCGACCACGTCAGAAAACTGATCCTTCCCTCACAACTGAAAATACCCATAATCCCTCCGTTTGCACACATAAGGTGTTCAGTTTCCCCGTTAAAAACGACCCCCGGCTCCTGATATTTGAAAACTGCGAGCTGATGAGCTCTGAGGTTAATCCAGTGGGACTGTCAGAAATATTTGACTTGTCATGATTGTAACATTATCCCTGTACGCCGGGCAGGCTGGATTATGGCTAAATTGCTCAGGGAGATCAGTCATTGGCTCACATTCAGTATGCATGCCGTTGTGCATCATGCAGGTCCGTTTTTATTCAGTGAATTTCTAGATCTTAAAAATAAAAAAGTTCCTTTTTTTGCATTCACATTTGGCTTTTTTTGTCTTTGTTTTAATTCATTTGCCTTGTTGAAAATTATTAAAATCTATGCCACAATAAAGGCCAGCATTATGCTAGTGTGGTGTAACCTAGCACAAAGTCTGGAGCAGCAGCTACCTTTGCTCTGACTGAAGGACACAAAACCATTTACCCACAAAATCATTTGAATAATTGTGTTAAAATTGAAGTACAGTGCGCCCTCGCGCATTCACGCATCAACACTCGCGATTTCACCTCATCGCAGTTTTTTGGTAGGCAGTCACGTGATACCATGTGCGCATTCTATTGGCTGATGGCGTCCGGAAGTGCGCTCAGTTCCGTGGGTCTCTGACTTACGTGAGACACAAAGTGCTTTAAACAGTCAATAAGAGTGTGGGAAAAGGTAATACAGTGGTACCTCTACGTACGAAATTAATTGGTTCTGGAAGAAATGACGTAAGTAAAAAGTTACGTAAGTAGAGACGCGTTTTCCATGCAAATGCCTTAATCTATTCCAAGCCCACAAAAATTCCGACATAAATGTTTTTTTAAAGCATAAAAATGCATCAAAACATGTAACAAATACATGTTACGATTAGATTATTACACAATAAATGAGAGTTGTGCATTACGTAAAAACAAAGAATAGAGTAAAGAATAATAATGACGGTCATTTACCTTTTAACTGCTGTCCCCATTGTTTTTTTTGCCCTCTTTGGTTCATGTGCTCCTATCTCACGATGCCGAACAACAGAGTGAATTCCAGTCCTCCTTCTGAACTTCTCCAACCACCCACGCGATGCCTTAAACTCCTTAATCTTCCTTTTGTTTTAATAACGTGGTGATTGTAGATGCATTACGGCCATAATCTTTGGTGAGATCAACCAAACGCATCTCTTTTTCATCCTTTCTATGATCTCTTGCTTTGTTTGTACGGACAAAAAAACTCTGTTCTTCGTCTTTTTTTTTCCTCTTTTCTCCGTCACTTTCTTGGGGTCCATAGAGAATACGTACTCAAAACGTTATTATATTTGCGCAAAACTATCAGAACACCTCACGGGTCGAGTGCTGAATGCCGAAAACACTCCATAAGGACCGATCTAGCGCCACACAAAGATGGAGTGGCATCCCTCTTAGCCAGTGGGATGCCAGGAAGATACGTAATAGGTAATAGCCAATGGCAGAGCAGCTATGAGAATGTTGTGTTCAGGAACCTGTGGGAGATTCAAGTATCAGCCAATACTGTGTTTTTACAATACGTAAGTCAAAATTTCTTTCGTAAGTAGAGGTAATATTTTCCCGCAGAGAAATTTCGTAAGTAGAAAAATTTCGTAAGTAGAGACATTCGTAAGTAGAGGTACCACTGTACAGATAGAAGGAGGTTTAATATGAGTATAGGGAAGGTTCATAAACATTTAAATTACCGTAAGTAACAAGTTGAATAGTCTGTCGCTCTATTGCGTAATTCATTAATCGCTTTTGGTTCCTAGAACGCATTAATCACAAAGAACGAGGGCACACTGTATTTTAAAACCAATAATTGTAAATTGCACGATAATTAAATTGCAACACTAACCACTTTACTAACCCCCATGTCATTGGTTTAGATTAGAACATGTTCTATGGTCATGTTTAAAACTAATTATATGTAGCATCTCATTAGACTTCACGTTTGCATTGCGATTTCCATTTTGAAATGGAAAGTTTGATTTGGTTAGAGGGCCAAAACTATTCCTACCAACTAGGTTTAGGAAAATGATCCTTTAAATACCCAATGTTACAAACACTTTTTACTCTAATAGAGAAACTCAACCCAACATGGACAGAGCATTTTAAAGATTTCCATGCGAGAGATGATTTTGCTTATTTAATTTAATTAAGATTTGAGATTTAACAGAGCTAAAAAAAACCAAAAACAACTCACTTCATACCCACTGAAGCATGCTCGACGTGTGACATTTTGGTCACATTGGGACTGAACGGCTCAAAGTAAAGGGCCAAGTCCCCATTTTCCTTCACTACCTCCCACAGAGCTTCCCCAGGGAACCGGATGGTACGCCTTCCACAAAGATCTCCCTTTACCTGTTGATCTGCGTTCTGATCGTTTCCTATGGTGTGAATAGAGGAATGACATGACAAACATGTGGAAACAAGTTAACAAATGGGTGGCTGTGGCTGAGATTCTGGTTAGTTGTGGCTTAAGTGGTAAGAGTGTAATCCACTCAGCGGAAGGTGGATGACTGGAGCCCCAGTCCCTTCAGTCTCCATGCTAGTGTGTCCCTGAGTAATACTTAAGCCCAACCTGCTCCCTGTGTGCCATCAGAACTACTTACTGCTTCTCAGGAATGGTTCCAATACAGTGAAGAATTTCCCCACAGGGGATCAATATAACATTTTTTAAGAAGAGCTTCTTCTGGGGGGGATGGCAGGCCTCAGTATTAGACGCAGGAGGAACAGCTTCAGATGTCTGGAGCGATTTCGTAGTTGAGCCACTGCTTCCTTTCATAAAAAGCTTCTCGTTGATGCGGTTCGATTTTTCTTTAAATGCCCAACTGGGAGGAGACCCTACGGGAAAGTTAGAACTCATTGAATGAATTAAATATCTTGCCTGGGAATGCTTGAGATCTGCCTGGATAAGCTGAAAAGCATTGTTGTGGAGAGGGACGTCTGGAATATACCAACCCAACCACTGATGAGTTGAATAAAAGTAAATTTGTTAGTTGTCACCACAAGGATCTGACCGAAACCTTTGTTTCTGTTTTTTTACTTCAACTCTACAAGGGAGCTGACAGCATTTACAGTATTTTCCGCACTAAAAGTCTAATTTTCTCAAAAACTGACAAGTAAGCCTTATAATCCAGTGCGCCTTATTAACCTGAAGCTAAATAATGAGATAAATAACACTATTTATGAAATATATAATAACCAGTGTGTTTTTCTGGTACTGTTCAGGGGCCGTGCCAAATGTGGAGACGGGCCACATCTGGCCCGCTGGCCGTAGTTTGCGAACCACTGCTCTAAGTGGTCAAATGCCCAGCGAGCTGGTGGCCTCCTATTTATTTAACAAACAGATCATCATCTCTAAGCAAGAACGTGAAGTATTTTCAAGATAAATGAGATTTACATAGTTTACATTCAGTAAAATAAAACTGACAAGGTCATATATAGACAAACATTATTTTTGAAAAATAATGAAAGAAGGGTGAAATTATTAATAGCAGCCTAGAAAACCATATCACTACTCAGTTACAATTAAAAGTACACTTAGGTGTTATCTAACTAATGATATAAGCTTGTCATCAGCAAAATGTACACAACTTGTCAGTACAATGTAAGTACTAATGTGCAGAAAATAAGATTGCACTGCATTAGCAAGATTTGGATGATTATTGATGAAACTATTGTAGAGTTACAGCCAGGGTGTTTGGAAATATTGAAACGTCAATTGCTTGTCCATCCATTTTAAAAGTGTGTATCCTGTACTGTACTGGGTCAAGGGTGGGGAGACCTTCAACTTCAGTTCATTATGGGTCTCTGTGAATCAACTGACCTATCTATCAATATACGTGTTCTAGAAATTACTTACAGGCCACATCAACTTCTGATATATGGATGTATGTACATCACACACACACACACACACACCTTTAAAGTACAACACAAAAAAATTAGTAAAAACATGTTGTTTTTAATTTATCTGGCTCCTATTGTTTTGGAGATGAACAGCTATGATCAGCTGTGTCATGAATATACATGCAGGAAAGCCACATCAAAACCTGTTTTTAATTCATGTGAGGGTTTTTCCATGAAATATAAACATTAATAACTGAGGGACCTGCTTGGGTAATGCTTATGTTTCAAAATGCCCCTTTTTCTATTTCTGCATTAAACCAAAAAATAAATTGAAAGCAGGCATAAATATTCACGACACTACTAAAGAGTGTTTAGGACTTGATTATAGACAGAAATGTCTTTAACAATGGAGCTTTTTTGCAGATAAAACTCCACTTTATAAAGTGGTTAAACCAGCTCCAGCATGCATCAGTGGTAATGATCCTATAATATTTATGACACTCTGAAAAGGGCCATTAAGCATAATGAATACTTTTTCTTTGACATTTTAAGTACAATTGGCTGATAATACACTTGAATGCAGGATTTTCAATGAAGTATATTTAAAATAAGGTTGTATTTGGAATTTCATTTTCATTTAGTTTGTGCTTTACATGCAAGGAGGAAAACAATGTTTACTGTCACTGTTGTTTTCCTGTGTCATGAATGACACAGCATATTGCAAATGATGAATTGCACATTGTAAGATGGTGCGTGAGTGGCAGATTTTGTTTACTGTACATTGATTTATGTGTGTGTGCCGCACCACTTATCCACGAACCAGTGTGTGTATGTGTCCAACCACATGCAGAATAGTGTGTGAAGAGCATCTGTGAGTGTGTGTGCATGTCAGTGCGGTTTTTCTGAAAGTAATTGGAGAGAGCTAACAGTCAAGGCTCAAGGATAAGATAAGATTGCAGAAACCAAACGCTGCTGTCGGCAAATAACCATGTAACTGCAATTTTAATGTTTTTCTTCCACAGCGTTGCTGTTTCGCTGTGCAAAGTGAGCCTCATCAACCTCGAGGTATTTTGTTCAAAATCCATTGTGCAATTTTAAAAAACAGCACCAACATAATTTAGAAAAAGAATGAAATAAAGCATTTCCCAACCCTGAAGGACAGTCTGACTTTGTGCAGATACGTGGTTTTTAGTCCGACAATGGCGAGAAGCATCTGGTAACACTTCTGTGTAATTGCTGCTGAGAAACCCTGACGATCTGAGAGGAGAAGAAAATTCCAACATGTTTTTCCTTCGTCCCTCTCCTGCCCCGTTCGCCTCGTGTTGGAATTTCACCAGATTTTAGGCAAAAAACAAAAGAGAAGGGTGTTTGAGTGTGAGGAGAAACATTTGGATGAAATTCAAGTAGGGCGTTTTTCATTGACTGTTTATAATGTGTGTGTGCGTGCGTGTGCGTGTGTGTGTGTTTGTCAGGTGTTTCTAAGAGCTCTGATAGGATCCAAAGTTAATCCTTGAAGAAAATCAAAAGCATAATTTATGTTATTAGATTGTAGTTATGAACAGCGAGTAGCAGTTAGCAGATAGTAGAAGCAGCTCATTTAAAAAAAAATTAAAATCACTCCGAACAGGTGGTAACACCACTGACAAGAAAATATTACATTTTTATTTTTTAAAATTTTTATAAATTTTTTCGATAGTGTTGTTTCCAAGTTTTATTTGTGTTATGTTTACTTAAGTTCATGGATGTCCTTTCTCACTCTGATTCTGATTTGTAACAGCAACAGGTCACTAAATTAAATACACAATTACCTAGAATAAAATAATTGCAATAATTTGGTGTTACCCGTGGAGAGGCAGCAAGCTGGTGTGGACTTGCTTGTAGTCACTGTTTGTCCATAATGAGTAACTTATTGGAGCACAGGGATTTCCATAGATGGGCATCACACCAGGAAACCCCAGGTCGGATGTGAAGAGACGGGCAGACCTGTCAACCAATCACCACCTGATGGTGAGCTGGCATCATCAGGTGGCAACTCTGGCAGTTCTTCCTGCACTGACAGAAAAGGAAGCCAGACAGACTCCACAAGCCCAAATGTGCCATAAGGATCTGTTGAGAACATCTGACAGGACCCTCTGTCAGCGTGGTCTTCAACTCTCACCTGTGGGAGAGCTTCTTCCAGATCAGGGGGAAAGCTGTTGGCTTTGAGTCCTAGTGGATCATGTTCTCCATCTCCATTATGAAAGCAGCTGGTTGGAGCTGTGGTCACGAGGTCTCTGGTGTCTGTCGTGGCAACAATCCCCGAACCCGGTGTGGACGCCAGAGCTTAGGGATGTCATCAAGCAGAAGAACGAGTCATATGAGTCATTATTGACTCATGGGACTCTGGAGGCAGCCAATGGGTACCAGCAGGCTAGGAATAACGTGGCCCAAGTGGTCACGGAGGCAAAAACTCAGGTCTGAGAAGAGTTCGGAGTACATGTCCTGCCAAGAGGAGGCCTGGGGGAAGACCCAGGACATGCTGAAGAGACTATGTCTGTTTGGCCTGGGAAAGCTGAAGGAGGTGTCTGGGGAAGGGGAAGTCTGAGTATCCCTGCTTAGACTTTTGTCTCTCTGACCTGGAAATGGATAAGTGGTTGAAAATGCATGGATGGATGGACGGACGGATGGATGGATGGATGGATGGAGGTACATTTTAAAAGATTGCATATTCATTCATTCATTCATCTTAAAACCCGTTTCTTTCGCCGTAGCGGGTCACAGGGTGCTGGAACCTATCCTAGCCGACGGGGGGCGTGAGGCAGGGTACACACTGGGCGACACGCCAGTACACCACTGAGGCTGCAAATAATAGTCTTATATTCTGATGCAGATCTGGGAAAAAAAGGATGATCCAGGATTTCTCAAGTATTTATTTTCTAAATTTTACTAATACAGTTAATCAATAATGACATAAAGACATTACACAAATGCAAGGTGTTGATATTCATGAGTGTTCCTAGTGCACATATAGATAACAATCTGCTGGATCGTTATTGAAGTTGTGCACACTTCAGTAACACACACTGAATGTCTATGGAGAGATATGTGACATAAGAACTGATGAACAGATAAAGATGGCATAAATATGGTTTAAATGAATCTCAGGCAAATATAAAATAGTCTAAAACTAAACATGTTGGGAGATAAAGGAAGTTTAGTTCAACTGAATCTGACAGCCTGTTTACTTGCGCTACGTGAGCTATGTAGTGACATTTAATCAGAGATCACATGGTGGACATGCAGACTAGTAGTAGTCTCAAAGTACACACAGAGACTGACCACACACACACACACACACACACACACACACACACACACACACACTCACACACACACACACACACACACACACACAGACACACAGTCTGCTATCACCAGAATAAATACTTTGAACCCACACATAATCACGTTTCACCAACAACTTCGACCACACCAATGAGCCCACCCTGACTCTGCATCCAAATCTGCCATCCTTACTGACTTTAATTTAGCGTTTCAAGTCTCTGTGTGGCACCAGGGTGGCAGGGTGGCACCGCCGGGGATTTGTGGGAGTGGGGCGGGGGGGGGGGGATGTGCCCACAGGCAGTCTGGCAGACTTCAACAGGCGCATGCGTCTATGTTTAACCCTTGTGTGTGTTTGGTTCGGGTCTTTATTATTACATAACTATATGCTGCTGGAATAGTTCCCAGATGTCGTCTCATTTATCTCACTTACCAGCTGTATCGAATGGAAAAGGGTTTTTTGGTTGTAGTGTCTTCTAAGTCACATTTAAATAAATAGAAAATGTTTTATCTCCTATTTAAAAGATTTGTGAAAATCGGGATTATGTCGAGAAAAATCAAAGATGAGTATTATTATAGCATCTTTATTCTTGTGTTATGTTTCCTTTCTTTCTCAGAGTTGTCTGGTGAACCTACATCTCCATACATTAGGGGGTAGAGGTTGTTGGTTTGAATCCCAGCGGTCTGCCTGTTAAACCTTTATCACGTCTGCATCTCTCAGTCCTGCTCCTCTCATACTGGAATAATCCAAACTGGTCTTCTCCCAGTCCAGTAGTCTGATTGTTCACTTCCAGCTTGATTTAAACCATTAAATGCTCAGTGTTGATATCATTACAAAAATCAATTAAGTCAATAACATAAATTCCATCCCATGATGAGCTGGCGTCTTATCTGATGTGTGACCCACTTTTTGTATATATCCATCTGGGATGGGGTCAAGCAGACCCGTGACCTGTAAGGCTTTACAGACAAGACGACTGTGATCGTCTCATTTACAATAAAATGAATGGATGATGGATAGAAATAAAATCCTTTTTAAATTAAAAGCATGAAAGCATGAAAAATAATTTTTTTTAGCATGTTATCATGTTTTGTTTAAATGATGCCACAGTCTCACATATTTTGTAATCAGGTTTGTAATTGAGGGATCATAATTGTCATTTGCGTATCTCAAACATCAGAAACAATGTTGTGGAGACACAACATTCATTCATTCATTCATTCATTCATCATCAACCACTTCATCTGCTGTGTCGGGTCGTGGGGGGGCTGGAGTCTATCCCAGCTGAGGCGTGAGGCGGGGGAAACTCCGGGCGTGACGCCAGTGCACCGCGGTGGAGACTCACCATATTGTTTAAATATTTAAATAAAACGCTCTGCCGTTTCCTTAAACAACCCGCTGAAACAGATGTAAATATTTGTTTTAATTTTTAAGCTTTTCTCGGATTTAATTAATCAAATGTGATATTTGTTCTTCTACTGAGTATTTACTGAGACTAAAACAACATGCCCACATTCGGGGCAACGTAAAAACACCCAGTCGCTCATAAAAAGTTTCAATTCGAGACACACGACGCTTGTTTGCAGTTTTCTTTTTACTCTCTTGTTTTTATGATGGGATCTTCAACGTTGCCGCTATTCAGCATCATTGATCCATATCTTTGAGGCTTTTAAATGTAAGGATTTCTAGCTCACAACTGTCTGTATATCACAGAAGCATTACTATATACAAAACAAATAATGCACACGTTTTATTCTGAATTTAATGTAACTTCTATTTAATGACATTTATTTTTATTCCCCAAAATGTTACATATTTGGAAAGCTCCTCTCATGACCATATTATCATAGTTTACATTCAAATCAGTCGTGTTCCAGCTGTTTTCTAAACCACGTTGTCACATCGGATCAATTTGTCAGAAGCAAAAAAAAACATTCCCTGGTCTGATATCAGTGAAATGATGTTACGTGTTTGTGATGGTGGCGTAGTACAGACGGACTTTTACAAACACGTTTCACCCATTCTGAACCGAAACCATATGTCACGCATCGGCAGATCTCACGTTTACCGCCCAGTGGAGTTTCATCATGCGTCTGATAAAAGATGAAAGAGTTGAATTGAGAGAAGTATCACTGGAACATGCCTTGTTGATGGATTTTGTACACACACG
Source organism: Antennarius striatus (assembly GCF_040054535.1). NCBI lineage: Eukaryota > Metazoa > Chordata > Actinopteri > Lophiiformes > Antennariidae > Antennarius > Antennarius striatus. The sequence continues at coordinate 16,827,671 of NC_090791.1, forward strand.
AGCTGCTGCCTGTGTAATCACAGGTAGACTAAAGCTCTAATTCAATCAGGCCTCTCGCCCTCACAGGGATGCAGGACCACATACAGTCTGTGATTAAATGACCACCCACACACACACACAAGTAAAGACTTCTGGCTGCGTCAAACAAACATGCAGCCATAGGTAGGAGACAAAATCATCTCATTATTCGGTGAATACAGTTTACGTCCATAGTTACGGGTTGGAATAAACTAAAAAGATTCAAATTCATTCAATGTACCAATATTTTTAACATTTAAAACAGAAGCAAACAGAACGCCTCCTTAGATATGCGAAGCTACTTTAACATTGTTTATCTGATGCTTTTAACTGATAGATTTTGGCCTTATAGATTTAGTTCAAACAGAACTCCAATATATTAGTGCATCTTAGAGGATAAAGTGTGATTCACATGAAAATATTACATCTAGATGAAGTGCAGCTAACAGCTATCTCAACATTAGCTATCACTGACTGCAGTTTGTTTTTTTCCGGCAGTAGAGCGATCAGGTGACAATATCATTTTCCTACATGCAGAAGAGGTCATGTGATCAAATTGTTTATTTGTATAGAAGATATTTGAAAATGTGATGGACAGATATAGATTATCTATCCAAAACTCGATTAGATCTTGAGGCAGATCCAGGGCCGCGTTTAAATTTTACTCGCATTTTAACGCTATGAGTTTACGTATTTTTTTACATTTTGTAACTTTATCGGGAAATAAAAAGTACAAACAACTGTTAAATTACCTGGCTATTGATTATCAATATATGAGGATAAAGCTATATCTAAAGGACTTACATTCATTCATTTTTTGAACCACTTCTGCTTTTGTGGGTCATGGGGTTTGCTGGAGCCTATCCCAGCATTCTATTAGTACTACTATGACCAATGCTATTTTTATGACTATGACTACTATACATTTATTACTATTGCTGAGGCTGTGTAGAATTTAGACAGTGGTAGAATAGACAAAATAAAATTCAACAAAACCAATATTTTGTCTTTAAATAATGTTTCTTTTGTAAATATTCACATGCCATGATTTCCCAGAGAGAGAAAAAAAACAATCATTAACATTATTAATATTAAAAAAATTCAGATTATCATTATCAGACTGCATGTGATGAAGTGACAGATGACCAGGCACAGGCATGAGGAAGAGGAGGTAATTATTTGAGGCTTATTAGTGTGAGATAAGTGGAAAAACTGACAGAGAACACAAATTCAGCAGTTTTAAAGTAAACCAGGGAAATATACTGCTCATAAATACATGTTACATGTTGCTATGGTGACAGAATTATTTCCTATAATTATCCGCTATCACATGTATACATATTGAGTGCAAGATCCTTAGTTTAGCTCTAGGACATGACAGAAGTCCTGCTTTTGGTGGCACCAGAAACTCTACAAAGTGTTCCATGCCAAGATTTGAAATCCAATGACTTATCTCCTTTTAAATGCAATTTTATTATCTTAGCTTTCTATTTCTGGACCAATGCATTTTAAGTTTTTTTGCATGCCCAAATAATTTCACTAGTTTTGAGACATTTTGTCATTAATTTCAGGGTTCATTTCCTGCATCATAGCCTCTGTTTTCTGCAGTAAGACTGTGCCACAGACCCAGCTTTTCTCATTTGGTCTCATTTTGGTTGCTTGGGTCTGCATCGAGTTTTGATTGGCAGCTCTCCATCCCAATCACAGCAATTTACAACGTCTCATTGCAATCATACCAAACAGATTTTTGAATGTGCACCAAAGGTTTGTCATGATAAAGATTTAAATTTGTTCATCATTTCCTTATTTTGCACGATATAGTGTGCTTTGAATAATCTGTAAAGACAGTAAAGGGAGCAGAAAAAATGTCTCTCTTTTCACTCATTTTAAGACATCTGCACAGGCAGATAAATTTACTTGTTTGTGTATTTGCGTGTTTGTGTAGCTCCTACCTCAAGCGTGTCAAACACAATAATGCTTTCCAGTCACTGAAAACAATGGTGAAGGGAGACGCGGCCACATCCCTGCCATGAAAATGAGTGTTCTGCCTAATTAAAGTGGTACTTTGCTGTAAAGCCACATGCTTGTCCATCCATCTGAACTTCTTTAATTTTTGTGTGTGAAAAAATTACTTGTAGTCATGCATGTTTTTAAAAATGACCCGAAAATCATTTCAAGATTGCCACTTGTGAACACTTTGACATGAATCACCGTCCGATAAATGTCACATCTCATAATCAAAGTTGAAGTAATATCTGGAACTCATGTACAATAGCTGTTTTTACTAAGGTCACTGTCATACTGCTTGCGCGCACGCACACACACACACGCACACACACACACAGCCCCTAGTGTATACCGCCCCCTCCTGGTCATATTTAGAACTCAAAATCAGACCTAAAATGAACAAGCATGAAACTCAAAATTTCCATTAAAAAAGCTATTTAAGTTAGCTTTTTCATTCCTGCCAAATGCTAAGAAAAAAAACCTAATTAATAAAATTATTAAAATAACTTAAATATGAAACAACATCTCTCCTCTATGCGTGAGTCAGTGGGGAAAAAAAAGTGCATCTTAAAATCTGGAGTTTTGAGTTATGCCACAGAAATAAATTAGATGAAATTAGTTAAATTTCAGCTACCGGCAACAGCGGATGAAGAGGTTAGAGAAAATGAATGATTGAATGAGTTCAACTTGAAACTGCACCCATGGAAACTGAAAAAAAAACACAAAATGTCAAAAATCCCTGTTAAGCAAAAAACTCATTGTCAGTGCTGGGATTGCTGTGTGCGTACTTCGTCAAAAATATAAAAATTAAAGATGTTTTAGATTATGATCTAGTAAAGAAACATGTAGACCGATGGACGGAGGGCATGCAGAAAGAAGAAGTTTATCCCTCAAATAGAAAGGAATCTGGATCCGTGGAAAACACGGGGATGCATGAAGACAAACCTCCCTGTATTGAATTTAGATCTGGATTTAAAGTCTTCCCAGATTTTTCTGTAGTAATATAAAATACTTTAGACAATGATTTCACATTATTATCTGTAAACACACAATCATTTGGAAATTAGTAGACAGTAAGCAAAACAAACTGGAATTGATTCATTAAATTCATTTTCATGAAGAAGAGACAATCAGTAACCGTTTCGCTTTCAACCACTAAAACAGGGTCACAGTTTTATGCTGGAGCTCACCAGAACCCAAATAATGACTCAACCAACGAGGTACACCCCAGACAAACTGGAATAATGAAATGCAAAAGCAAAAAATGTAATAAATAATTGTGTACATCCAGCTCGATTGTTAACATAGGATTATATATACTGATGAATTCACATTTAAAAAAGTGTATTTTAATTACTGATGATTCTTTTATTGATTGTTTCTAAAGCATTGCATCAAAATTTAAATGGTGATCATGTTTTTGGTTGTAAGCGTAAAACTGCTAAATCGTCACAACCAATTAGAGCAGCAAAGTGAGAAGTGCAGTATTCATATATGCATATGTATGGATACACACACACACACACACACACACACACACACACACACACACACACACACACAGACAGCAGGAAAGCAAGTATTAAAAAGATTATTAATATATGGTATGATCGTATGAAAATGTTTCCCTTTCATTATATTCCACTCATGTGACATTATTTCCTTCACCTTTTAAATGAAAATTCATTTACTAAAAATAAAATGAAACCAATTACACCAGTATCATGAAGAGCGTCAGGCGAGGCGGTCAGAGTTAACCATCAGGAAGCCGTCCATCCTTCCATCCCTGAGGGGGTTGGAGGAAGGAATGTTTTTCCGTCTCACAGAACCTTTCATCTCACACCCCTTAATCACTTCCTGCAGATTATACAGTACGTGCACCCCCGCACTGCCCTCGCCGTGTGTATGGGAGTGTGTAGCATGTCGACCAGCCAGAGGGCAGCCGGGGCAGATGCTGTCCTCTCTGCCCCCCCCCGCCCCTGATGACAGACAAAGATAGGGAGGAAGCAGAGACAGGAGCGTGAGGTCATCAAGGAAGGTTTTAAATAAATCTGGCGGTCATGCTGAAGTTCAGAAATTGAATCAAATGAACAAATAAGAGTCAGCACTTTTTTTTTTTACCAAAATAAAAAGCAGTGCTGAAGTCACTGAGCCAGCCATTGGTATGACTTTGGCAGCTTTCGGTGTAATTATGGTTTTTCAGACCAGCGAAGGCTTAGAATGAGGACGCAGCAGCACCTAATGGGGAAGACGAGCACTGACTGAATGAAGAGGAACACAGCAGTAACAAAATAAAAGTGTAAAAATAAAAAGTTTAAACAAAATAAAAGTGTAAAATAAAAGTTTTAATAAAAGTTTAAAGTTTGGGTGCATCTAAAGGTTAATTTAAGGATCATTCAAATGCGTCTGAAACCTGCTGTAAGGCCGATAAACAACTAAACCTGTTCAAGCTTGTTTTTATCTTCTCAGAAATGATTTCTAAAGGTTGATGTTCATGATCAGGTTGCTGTGACAGCCTCCGTCCGTCTGATTCGTGGTCCTGATTCAAGGGCCTTCTATCTGCTCCAGGGGCCCCGGATGAAGATGACAGGGGACAGAAGGGTCAGCCGAGTCGCTCATCTCTTTCAAAATCCCTTTTTCTTTCCTTCTATCAGAGAGCCTTTCATGACTAATTGAAATGATTTTACTGTTTGTGGTATGTTTTTGTCACTGCGTAATTGATACTGATTTAAATATATAATGATAGTAATATAATAATAATCTTATGTAGCGCAAATGACAGTTTAGGTTCATTATTACTATTAAAATTCAGACATTATAGAATAGATGAGTTCAGTGTTCTATAACAACTCATCCAAGCACTCAAACCTCATTTTATTACAGTCTTAAGAGGATCGATAACGCAGCTGGTCGAACGCCTCATCTCTATTCCTGCATGACATTGAACTCATTCTACGGGTTGAATAGCGTCGCCTCCACCTGCAGCGCCTCCAGGCTCCGGAAGGGGGCGCTGCGCTCCCTCCACGTGAGCCGTGTACCGGTGTCGGCTGTCACTGACAGCTGATGCTGCTGCTGCTGCTGCCGTCGGGAGGGCGTCCCACGGCCGGAACAGTCCTCGGAGGCGTCATCAGCCGACATGTCTAAAGTTCACAGCAACTCCCCCGGCTGTCGGGTCGTGGTGATGGCCGGGAAGCTCCTGTCGAACCCGGTGACGCTGAGCCGAAGCGCCGGTCATCTGCAGCGGAGGATGTTCGCCCCGCAGGCCCGTTCGGTGAGCACTGACCGGGCCTGCTCCGCAGGAAAACCCGGGGCTTTGGCCCAGCAGGAGCATCTGTGCTCTGACCGCTATGCGATGGCAAACCGTAATCTGATCTCCACCGACGTGAAGGCTTTCCTCGGTGAGGTCGGCGGAGACCCCCGGGAGACTCGGTACTGGCTGACCCAGTTCCAGAGAGCCTCCCAGACTCAGGCTCCTGCCTTCGCCGTAGTAGAGGTAAGGATTTGATGTAGAGTAAAAAAACACACATGGCATGATGAAACAGTGACGCTGATTTTAAAGTACTTTAAAAAAAAAAAAAAAAGAATAAAGTTCAGCCAAATGATTTTCCTTTGGTCCAGTTTTTATCCATCGGATCGATCAAGTTGATGGATCGATAGGATCAATAGTGTTGACAGATCGCGCGAGAGGAAAAAAAAAAGTGACTGGGTGTCACTTTTTTTTTCTCCATTTCATTTTTAAAAGCACATTACAGTAATTCACAAAAAAAACCACACATTACAAAATAATTCACACAAAATCCAAAAGAGATTAACGCAAAAAGAAATTCACATTGAAAAACAATGAATGGTTGGAAAATAATAAACAATCTAAAGAAAATATAGTCGTTATCGTTCAGTGTGGTTTGTTTGCTTATGCTTTTGTGAAGAATGAATCAATGGAAAACTGGTCTGCTGAGTGCTCTGATAAAAAAATTAAAAGACATTTATGAAAATAGAAAACAGAAAGTAGTCGAGCATCGTGACACGTGTCAGTGGTGACAGATGTGGAGCAGAGAATCCCGAAACTTTCTTAAACAAAACTTTGTTCAGAATTTGATAATAAATAAAACAGGAATGATGTAACTTCTGGATTCTTTCTGATTGACCTCAACCCGGTCTACGACACGGGGGGGAGGGGGGGCACTGTTATAGAGGAGTTCCTGAAACTCACATTCCAAGCTGCTCACCTGTCTACTCCATACTTTGTGATAGTGTTGCCTCTGCGTTATAAGGTGGACAGTTCGGTGTTTGACAGCAGAGACACGGTCCAGGGTCTGGCCTTTGGCCTGTCCTTCCTGCAGCGGATGGACATGAAGCCTGTGGTGGTGATGGGCTGGTCTGAGGACAGAGACTCCAATGAGCCGGGGGCCAGGTTGAGCTACACCCGGGGGCCGGTGCAGCGAAGCCAACGCCTGACCGAGGCTCTGCAGCAGCACTCCGCCGCCGTCCTACCGCTCTTCTCTGCCGAGTCCTTCCTCCTCCTGCAAGAGGCTCCACGTGGAAGCAGGTACCAACGGCTGTTGAGTCTGCAGCGAAGATCTTTTTCTTTCCTGCATGGAGATTTGGCTCGTAATGCTTTGTCGTGGCTCAAAACCATAACGTTTTCTGACTTTTTGACCTCTACAACCTCCTCCTCCTCTCCCTTGCAGTGCCCAACCTTCCATTGCGGTGGACAACAGCCTCCTCCAGTGGAGTCTAGACTGTGGGACCATTCCATTGGTGTGTCCGGTGGGCAGGGATGAGTACGGCTGTTCAGTCATGTTAGACCCGATAGAGGTGACCGCAGCCATTTCCCAAGTCTTGCAACCCCACAAAGTCATGTTCCTCAACAACTCGGGGGGCCTCCGCAATCAGCAACACAAGGTGGGACATCGTGTGTCTGAAGGATTCCAAATATGCTCTTAATCTCAGGAGAGTTAGAGGAAATGTGTGCATACGTGGTGTGTTTAAATGAAGATCGTCTTTTTTTTTTTTTTGTGCTTTTTTTGACCGTGACACATTTGTACAGGTACAGGAGACGGTGTTGTTACCCCACGACTTGCCCAGACTGTCTACGGCCGCCTGGCTTAGTCCGGTAGAGCGGCGCCGAGTGGCCACCATAGCCCGACTGCTCAACCAGCTCCCAAAGGAGTCGACCGCTGTGATCACCTCAGCCGACACTCTGCTCACTGAACTATTCAGCCACAAAGGTGAGACTCTGATAGGGTAAAGTCGTGTCCTTTGAGGTGACATCCTGTAGGTCCACCTGGAGACTTTGTGTGCTTGTGAGTGAGGAATTCATTTTAAAAGCTACTTAACTTTACCTGAGTCTCATACTGCTTGTACTTCTGCTTCAGGGTCTGGGACAATCTTTAAAAACGCAGAGCCCATTCACCGGTAACAACACATACACTCAAACACGTGATTATTCCTGTAATCCTACATTCATTATCATATTTAAATAATATTTAGGGTTCAGGCTTCTATACCACTGCCTAGAATTTTGCACCAACAGAACAGAACAGTACTTCTCTCTGGTAGCAAAGCGGAAGTATCTTTGTAATCGTTGGAGCTCTATGTTGTAGAAACCATTAGCCAGAATAAAATTTTAATCATCTGCAGAAAATAACAGTGAAATGGATCAGAAGGGAGCACTAGGCCGCTCCATCACCTCCTTAAAAGAACTGAATATGTTTGTTGTTGGTTGCTTGAAAGACAACAATCTGATTTGAATCTTTTTTACTTATGACTACATTCATTTATTGGTGTGTGTGTGTGTGTGTAGGTTCAGCTCTCTGGATGGTATTGACGTAGAACGGCTACTTTCTCTCATCAATAAGTCGTTTGATAAAACTCTGAGAGGAGAATACATCACGTCCCTGCGAGGGCGACTGCACTCCATCTACCTAACTGAAGGGTACGTGAAGCTGATCAGAGAACAAACAACCCGACGATCCAGATCGCTTTGACTTTTTTACACGATCCTCTTTACTAAACAGAGGCCCGTCTGTGTTTGTACGGATCTAAAACCAGCGTTTTCTATCGCTCCACCTCTAGCTATAGCGCAGCGGCCATCATCACCATGGAGCAGGTGAACGGCGGCACACCGTACCTCGACAAGTTTGTAGTGAGCACCAGTAAGCAGGGTCAGGGCACGAGTCAAGTCCTGTGGGAGTACATCAGCCAGGACCTGGGGAAACTGTTCTGGAGGTCCAGAGCCACCAACAAGATCAACCCCTGGTGAGACACACACATATTAAGGGATATAAAAAACAAAACCAACTCATTTTTAATGGTGGGCATTAAAAACGACAGACCTGACATAATCTAGTGGTGAGGTTGCACGTGTGATCTTGTTTACACACCGTCTCCGTCTATCTAGGTACTTTAAACATTGTGATGGGAGCATCCTGAACGGGGTGTGGACCATCTTCTGGTTCGGCCTGACGGACCTCAGAGATGCTTTTGAGCTGGTGGAGCACGCCAAGAACCTCCCCGACTCTTTCCACGCTTCCCATCTCCCCGCCTCCCTGTGACAGGATGTCTTTCTTTGAAAAGTTCATTTTCTGGCCATAATTTTTTTTCTGAATTATAAATCTTGAAAACTGTAGCTCCTTTGCAAATTTTACATATCTACTCTTGGCGTATTCTTACTCTATGTAGAGCTCATTTAGAGCTCAACACGGTGTCTCAAAAAATTTATACACCCTTTAACAAGTGATAACTAAACTGTTTATGGGGTTTTTTTCCCCAAATTAAATTACATTAATTTAAATTACATTAAATTGAATTATTAAATTTGTATAAATTAATTTAAATTAAATTACATTAATTTAAATTTAATTACTAAATTTGTATAAATTAATTTAGATTAAATTACATTAAATTTAAATTACATTAAAATCAGTGATGGCAGCCAGGTTAAACTTTGATGAAAAATTCATTCTAAAATGCTAGCGGCAAGTATGAAAATGCAGTTGAAGTGTAAAGACAATTTAGGAGGGAGTTTTAAAACCAACCACCAACACAAATGACCGTCACTCCAGTTAGAGATCGGTGTGAAGCTGATAGAACGTCCACAAGAAGCCAGGGTCAGTTTGAAAAAAGCATTAAAATGATGTTTGTAAATGCTTTTACATTTACAAAACTATACAATTATAGATAACACCTAGTTTATAATTTTTTAAAGTGCGTTTACATCTTGGGGATTACCTGTACGTGTACGGCGCATATGCACAGTTATTAGGCAAGTTGTATTTTTGAAGATGCAACAGAGCTCGATAGGTTCCAGTCGAGATGCTGGGGGAACGGGACGCTACACACACACCTACACACACTTCAGTCAAATAGAGTGGAGCCACTCCACTGAAGCTTCGCTGTAAAACAGATAAACAAAGAAAAGCAAAAATACAACTGATTACAAAAGAGGTCCGTCTCCGTGGTTACAGAATCCAGATCTGACATTTTGAGCCTCCTCGGTTCTACAAATCAAAGCAAAACGTTACGGTTGTACATTTTTAACGAGTTTGAAAGCTGGGGGCATCAAACTAGAATGCAGGACGAATGAAAAACACCATCAAGCTGCAAATGTAGGATTCTACATTTTAAGGAAACAGCAAATCATAGATAGAATTTGAACTTTCTCCTTTTAGATTTTCAGTTGTTAAAAAACAAAACTGTCGCGCTCCACTTACTCATCTTAACGCTGAGACGACAATGTTAATCGTGTAGCCGAACCAATAATTTCTGATATGACGAATGAAACCGATGGCTTAACACACCTCCTGAGGGGAGACGAATCCTCAGGTGAACCTGCTGCATCACCTGTAAAAGATAACAGGGTTCACGTGTCTGGTGTCAGGCCACAGGTCTGATCATTTAGATAAGATCACATACAGGAGGACTTATTGGGGTCGCTGAGCGCAAATATATTTTTAACTTTTGTTCTCATTGATCCAGGTCACTCACTATTTCTTAGAAATTCTTTGGTTAACTGCACGCAGCTCTTCAGTTCCTATTTCTTGCACCTATTGTGTGTGTTAGTGTTATTATCTGAACACAATCATTACAGTTCTGACCCATCGAGGAATCCTGTCTCAAAACTTTACTCTCCATCTGATCCAGAATGCTGCTACATGTTTTATGAACCAAACCAGTATCAGGGGTCAAATCGCTCCTTTACTGGCCTCTCCGCACTGGTTCCCTGTAAAATCTACATAAAGCTGTTTCTTCACAAATGTGAAGAGGAGATACGCCTTCAAGAGCTCATATTATGAATGTGTTACAACATTAAATAGTCCGTTTTTATTTAGAGTTCATGTCTTATGTTTGTATCCATCGGTCTGTTTTATATTAAGATGTTTTTAGTGTTTTGTTTTTATATTCAAGATAATTCAGCAATATTTTTGTCACAAAATTTAAGTCAGTTTTTTAAAAAAAATTTTTTTTTCTGTTTTATGCTTCCACATTTTAGTAAGCTTTTACTGTATTTCAATGTTTTTATTAGTTTTTACTTCAACCTTATGTTGTGTTTGCACACATCGAAGGGAAGGATGGACTGAAACAGAAAGGAGAGGAGAACAGAGTCATCTGTGTGTTCAGTCTGTGAAGATCATTCAGTCAAACACAACATGAACCAACAGCTCTTCTGTTAAATGTCCATCTCAGCACAACGTTGATGCGATTCTGATTCTTGTACAGTCATGAATGACACAAATATTACATCTTCACAAAGTCTGCTCTCTCAGTGTTTATAATGGCAATTTGCGTATAATCCAGTATGTTACGAGAGAGTGATCAGCTCAACTGCAATTGATTCCAAAGTCTGTCTTTGCCTTGAAAATTAACTTTATCACCCAAAACACATTTCCAATGCATTTCATCTCTACCACAAAACGACCAGCTAACATAATTTCAATGACACACAAGCAAGCGCCAGGACCGTCCTCCTGAAGGTGTTTCAGCTGCGGGATCGGGCCGCCACCAGTGCAGAACTTGCTCAGGAATGGCAGCAGGAAGGTGTGAGGCCATCTGCATGCTCAGTGAGGCGAAGACTATTAAGGGAAGGCCTGTCGTCAAGGAGGGCAGTAAAGAAGCCACTTCTCTCCAGTAAAACACATCAGGGACAGACTGATACTCAGCAGAAGGTACAGGGACTGGACTGCTGAAGACTGGGGTAAAGTCATTTTCTCTGATGAATCCCCTTTCTGATTGTTTGGGGTCATCTGGAAGTTTGGTGATGAAGAATGCCTTTTCCAGCATGATGGAGCACCTTCCCATAAAGCAAAAGTCATAACAAAATGGCTTGGGGAACAAAACATTAAGATTTTGGGCCCTTTGCCAGGAAACTCCCCAGATCTTAAGCCCATCGAGAACTTGTGGTCAATCCTCAAGAGGCGGGTGGACAATCAAACCACAAATTCTGACAACCTCCAAGCATTGTTTATGCAAGAATGGACCGCCATCAGTCAGGGTTTGGTCCAGAAGTTGATTAACAGCATGTCGGTGAGAATTGCAGAGGTTGTGAAAAATAACTGTCAACACTGCAAATATTGAGTTATTGCATGAATTCTGTGTAATTCTCAATAAAAGCTTTTGAAAGTGATGAAATGCTTCAAATTGAAGCAGCAGACGTTGTGAAAATGTAGCATTTGTGTCATTCTCAAAACATCACCTGAAAACATCACCGTCAGAGACATTCCTGAGATGGAAGCCAAAAGCATGACGGGAGAGAAGAATCAAAATTTGTATGTAATGCGAAAGTAATGGAAAGTAGTCCAAATAAACAAACAAATCTGATAAGGGACAGGGAATTGACAAATCCCAGAATCAGGCAAAGTCCAGGGATCAGGAAGAATCAGTGCTGAGTAATCTACAATAAAAACAAGAATGCTGGGGAGTATACAGTATATACTGCAGATAAAAGTGAAATATCTTTATTATAATTGGCAGCTCATTCTGAGCAGTTCTCCTGTCCAGGTTGTTGCTGATGGGTCTGTGACACTGACAGCTTCTCCGTCAATCAGTCACCTATAAGGACAACTTCCCATGTTTTATTTGCTGTCCGCAAAGCATTATCTACTTCTATTAAGTATTTTTGCATTTATCAAAGTCACAAATGTCACATTTTGAATAAAAAGGGGAAATAAAGTAACAGAGGAAATCCAGGTGCGTTCTTGTACCTGGAGAAAGTAATCGAAAGAGCACAAGCAGATTAACTACAAAAAAAATCTAGAAGCGCTGGAAACTGGAGATTAACTCAAGACAGACATGCAGGAAACAAAAAGAATCTTCTGGCACCGGGAAAGGCTGGAGGCTAGCTCAAATAGTCAGCTGATGAAAAGAGGAGGAGAGTCATGATCAGAAAAGGAAACACCCCAAACTGGGGTTGGGCAGCTGAAGCTTCATGAAGCTTCCACAGGGTTCAACTCATCGTGCTGGGGAATGAACTAGTGTCTCTGGTCTTTGAAACCACCGCACAGTGACATCTGGTGGTGTATATATATCAACACGTACACCATAAAAAGAGTAAAACAAATAATCTGTTATTCATTTATGTGAGAGGTGTTTGTGTTCCGTGGTAAATAATAAGGATAATGTGAGATACAGAAACATCAGGATGTCACTTTTGAAATGATTCCTGACATCATCAGCAACTTTACATTGACCAATGTATTACTCAGATACAGCCCATAATAACCACCATCTGCCTCAGCTGCCATTAAACGGCAGAGCTCATACCGCTGTCGCAGGTTTATCCAGGTGAAATTACTTTCTGCCGATACATTCAGGGAAAATTAAATAAAGCTTTACAGTCTAAACACATATAAAATTCAAAATAAATTCTGCTTTAATATTTTTTAAAATCTCTGCAACTTGGATCTGCTTCACTTAATACACCTCAACGTTGACACAGATAACGTTCAGTCGTTTTATTGTTCACTGGAGTTTCTTGGGGGCAATAAATATCATTATTCATTTGAAATGATAAAATCAAACAAAGCAACAATGAAATCTTTCCCATTTTTGCTCTGTTCCATCTTTATTTACTCAGACACGGTAACCTTTATACTGATTTTTGCATGTATGAGGAAATATCATGAGTTCTACATTTATAATGATATAATGATAACGAGTTTACACATACATACAGAGAGAGAGATTGAGTACCTTCGCCGCCAGACCAAGGTGAACCCTCCATGGTGTGTCGACCCTATGTTTGAGTTTATCATTGTTTAGAACCTTTACCATCAATTTATACAGGTCACTGACGCTGATCGGGTCTGACACAGACTTGTTAGAGCAAAGAGACAAACTCTGTACGGGGAAAGGGTCAGTATGAATCAAGTTTGGTAGGCCTCTACAATAAGAGTTTATCAAAGTCAGTTGCTGTGGGGTGAGTCGGCTCTTCCAGCTATTCAACAGTCTTCCGATGAGCCTCACTGAGGTCACACCCACAGCCGAGGACAGAGCAGCAGCGTCTTCCAGGGTGGGTCCGCAGATCTCCACCACACGTCCAAACGTGGAGATTTTAGCCGTGATGGGTTTGGACTCCACTGATGTTCCTGCAAAAGTTGGTACATTGAAAAGTCCTCCTTTGATAACAGGTTCCCCTTAAAAACCAATAGAGTGATTTAAAATCCCGTGGTCTCTTCTTGGACAAAAGTCCTCAGATTTCAAAAACACTCTGATAAAACATGGAAGTCTTTCGTTTTTCAGGTCCATTAAGAACATCAAGCGAACGAGTCCCAGACTGGGGTCTGGGACTCGTCCTGAGCCGCCACACCAGGTCCTCAGGGCCAGTCAGGAACCTCTGAATGAATTGCACCCGGAACGCAGCACTTCTGCCGGTCAGATGGACGAGTCCCTGCCCTCCTTCCTCCTTGGGCAGAAAGAGGACGTTCAGAGGGACCCAATGATGGCAGTCCCCCCAAAAAAGCCAACATCACCGTTTGGGTTCATTTTAGCAACATTGGTGGGGGTTCAACGCAGGATGGTCGGTGCCACAACATTGAGGCAACCAAGTTGTTTATAATGAAAACTCGACGTCTAGAAGACAATTCTGATAAAAATCCGTTTCTTTAGCCTTTCTTCCACTTTCTATAAATGTTTTCCCAGTTCTTTTTCATAATACAAGGTTTCCCAGATATTTTAACCTATTTGTTTGTTTGAAAGAAAGAAAGAGAGAGAGAGAGAGAGAGAGAGAGAGATGTAATTCCAACGATAACCTCCATTAATTGAGGTCAAGACTGTCTTCTAATTTTGTCTAATGTCTAATTTTCTTTTAGTCATCATTGTCACAGAAGGTATCCCTTTATAGATAGAAAATCATCTTAATGATGATGTACAGGTTGGAATCACAGGGCAGTCTTATCCAGTGTCTTGAACAACAAACCCTTGAAAAAATGTTTTTTGCCTGTTATCTTGAAAAGTCTTGGTTGGCAAAGACTGACAAGAACAACTGAAATGTACAGGAGAACATTTTTATGGATGTGCATATATTATATGATTTAACAGACATGCTTAATGCAAGAAAGTGTAATTAAAGCTAAAGTGCAAAATGCAGCAGCTTGTCGTCAGACAAGAATCAGACAGGTTTCTACGTAAGCTTGATACCAGTGTGAAGGATGCTTTGAGCAGAGGCTAATGGACGGGTTTCATGGGACACCTTGCTAGCCCCTGACGAGATCTTTTCATTGCTTTCCTTATTAAAAAATAACTTGAAGACAAAGACAAAAGGAGTGGAGCTAACAAAAATAGCATAATAGTATCAGTTCATCATGTCAGGTCAGCAGGATAGATCGTGGTCACCCAATGGATTGAGTTTAATTGAGCGAATGTTGAAGGGAAAATATGAACCATCACAAAATTTTGTCGAGTGAATGACTGAACTTAATATTATTAGTATGTTGTTATTGTTGTTTATCCTGTTGCTGCTTTTTGAGGCATGTTAACAAGTTTCCTCTTTGAGTTAGAACCAAACTCATGTTAATGTTTCTGAACATGGGATTTTTTTTTTTTTTACATCAATCAGAATGCTGTTAAAAATGGCCCATTTCTAGAGAATCCTTCAAATGTTTCATCTTGACTTTGACTCATTGAGAATTCTATCAAATTTAGTTTCTGCATCAAACAAAACAATCTATCCTGTGTGCCATGTAACCCCTTCTCAATCTTCTCGTGGTGAAAGCTCATAACGCCAGCTACTTTGCAAGTTGAGTATTAGCTCATAGCAGATTTCTATCATACATCAATCTATAGCTCAAACAATACAAGCATGTTCCTCACAGTTTAACACATATCAGGTTGCATTCTTGCCGCCCGGCAGCGTAGGACTTTGAGGAAGCTGTCGATCTTGTGAGAGTCCCGACGGAAGCAGGACAACAGGAAATGTAAGTTGGCCAATCTGGTAAACTTGTCGTGACCGATGTCGTTGCCTCCTTTGTAAGGCAGGAAGGAGATGGCCTGGGCAGCTGGACCCAACTGAGGATAAACAGGAGGCATTTTTATTGAGCAGTTGTGAAAAGGAAAGCTGTTGTATTAACAACTAAAATGTCTACGAAAACACAATGGGTTCACCTTTCCGGAGAGAACATCCAGGCCATCTCCCAGGCGCCTCGAGTGCTCCTGCAGCTCATGGATCTTGTTGGAGATGCTGTTGTGAGCTGGGTGAGGAAGGGCCTTGGCAGAGGACGACATGGACATCAGGGGGTCCAGCCAGGCTTGGAGAAGGGAGCGAGTCAAGGACAACAGGTCTGACTCCTGCAGGAGGAGTCAGACACATAATCAGTTATGTAAGGATGAAATGAGAGTGAAGGCGATATAAATGTAAAGCATGCTGGAAAATATATTCAGCTGTCGTTAAATATTGCTGTCTGTACAGATGGTGAACCACGTCCTCCCAAGATTCTTCAATTCCGCCTCATGTCCAGCAGAGGGCAGTAAACCACAGCCACTGTGAAATTTAAACGTCTTTCCCCTTGTGATCTCATTTTTGCTACATCTACCCAGTAAAGGCCAAGTTCATTTCATGTGTTTCTTTATGGTTTTTTTTTTTTTTAAATTAAATAAAGAGTGGCTTCTGCCTCTTGCTCTTTGGTTGATGTTCACTTTGGGGCTTTTTTGGTAAAACTGACTTTAATTTTGTACTTACTTTTAAATACCACGTTAACATTTTTAAATTCAGTTCTGTATGAAATATCCTCATTTGTATTTATGAAAAAAATTATAAAAAATAGATGTAGATTTTTTGTTAGTTTTTTCTAAACTAAATTTAACCTTGTGTCGTCTCTCCAAAATTATTACATATTGTTTTGGACTCATGCGATGCCACAATAATTCAACACTGCAAACACAAATGATTTGTCTGTTAAATTAACGTATCAGTTAGGATGCTAGTTGACATCCTGTGGTACCCCATCTTTGCCTTGTGGATGTGTCTGTGTCAGTAAGAGAGAAGTGATGAAGTGAACACGTTTTGAAGGCTGTCTGTTTGCTGTATGACCTGCTGCTGCCTCTAAAAGAACGAGAGCAAAGGAGAAAAATCAAAACACCGACACTCACTGATACTTGAAGAGCTTGCTCCTTGTCAATTGGAGTCTGGAGAGAGGCGGTGTGGCACATGGAAGGGCGAGGCATCAGCATTCGGCCTATAGGAGAGAAACTAGAGTCCTAGAAAGGGAAAGGATGGCTCGTATTAAATGAATGATAAACTCAAGAATTAGGCTACTTGTAGGGCAGAGATAGTGAATGTTATAAGTCATGCAAGGGTGGAGGTGATCTTATTTCCCAGAAAATTAACAGCAATTTTTTTTTTTACTTTAATTTTCTTTCTCTGCTGATGGCATGCATACAAGCAGAGTGAGATCCAAGCAGCGCATGCATTTCACACCAAAGGTAATGACAAGTCCAAAAGCCCTGCTGACCAGAGGGGTGCATGTTTGGGACCCCCTTCAGAGAGTGTAAGCACACGGACACACACACACAGGTGCTGACCAGGTCGCGGGCCAGCGTTGTGCTGATGGAGTGCAGAGCGTCAGAGCGCTGAGAGGCGCGGTCCAGCAGGTCGTTGATGGGGACGGCGCCGCTCCCCACCACCATCCACAGCACTGGAGGACAGAGATGGACGCACCACAGGAGATCTTTATTTAAAGTACATCATGTCTAAGTTGGATGATAACAGATAAGTCTTGTCTATATGTCAGTCGCAATGCAATGTAAAAATATTTCTATTAAGGAATCCATGCATTTAAAACTAAAGACCAATAAAAAATGGCATATTTTACAGTATTTTTCAATCATCATCATTTCTAAAACAAGTCCGTTTCTGCTGCTATTTCCCGTTACTCCATCAAAATATGAACTTCTACCAAAATTACACCATCAGCGATGAAGACCAGTGTGAAAGACCTGGTGATTGATGGCTGCTACTAATCACCCTGTGATGGATCAGTTTGATAAAAGCATCACAGAGTTCCAACTTTAACATCTTTAAAATCTTGGATTTTGACATTTCCTGCAAGGCAAATCTACACATTTCTTGTTATTTTACATAGATTTTCAGAAAAAGTTATCAAACTAATTCCACATTTGCAGATACTTTGATGGATGACTGAGAGTAAATCATCTTTTCTCACCTGTCATGAAGAGTTTGCTTCCACTGACTTTCCTCTGAGCCATCTGTGGTCCTTTGTTTGCGTATTTGTTTACCTCTGCTTCGTTACCTCGTCGATGTTTATTTCTGTTTGTCCATAATGCCTCTGTTTTATACTTCCTCTGCTTCAATGATTTGCTTATGCAGCAGCTGAGTCTGAGTGTGTGCTGTTCATTTGGAACTTGTTTAGTCCAGTTTATAATGAGAAACATGGTCAAGGAGATTTGAATGGATGCAACATGTGTGTGCGTGTGTGTGTGTGTGTGTGTGAGTGAGTGTTTGTGGGTGGGTGTGTTGGGGGAAGGGTGTGGAAAAAGTTCCTGTGTGATCTTAATTAGACGGATGAATAAAAACACGCATGTTCTCACAGAGTTTTGTCATGGTGCTGTAACATATTCATTATGTCATTTCACGGTTAAATTATTGACATGACAATCAATCAATCAAATCTGCTGAGCTTTCGATGAAATGAATTAGATATGATCTAAAAAACATGCACAAACATTGAGATGTATTATTATTGAGATGTAATATTTCAGGAGGTTGAACAAAATAACTAAATAAGTGGATCCAGATATTCTTAGTTGAGATCAATATTTATTTCTGCTGATTTTAAATCATTATCCAATATTTGTGCAGTTTTAAGTCACCGCTGCTGCAACATGGGAGGAAGTCGGAGCCACTGATGAAAAGCTTTGAAGAACGGCTTCAGATCAGGATTCGAACCCAGAACAGTCCTGCTCTGAAGCGAGAGAGCGAACGACCGCTGGACCGTGCTGCCAGAATTCTCATTAAAAAGAGCCAAAAACCCTCCAGAGCAAAAGTGGAGACATGTGTCTGCACATACTGATGGTACAGTCTGTGGAAATTAAAGTGCTCATAATTTACTCTGATTAGCAGAGTTTTGTTGCAATCAAGGGCTGTGAAGTTTCTAATTCAAAAAGGTAAACATAGGATTTAGTTACACATTAAAATGCATTAATAAAATAAGAACAGATCAAAACAAAGAAGATTACAAAGAGGTGAGAATCACTGTTTTCAATGGACGACTAAATGTCCTGTATTTTAATATTTATGTTGGAGTTTGTTTTGCGTGGGTTCTCTTGGATAGATGGATGGATGGATGGATGGATGGATGGATGGATGGTTACATCTCCATCTTATATTATTAAAAAATATATTTTTATGAATATTTATGAATTCTTAAAACTAAAACTGACAATTAAAGCCCTGGATGCTTATGCTCTTAATTTTCTTCACATTTAGATACGAGTGACTTTCACTGTGTACCAAGTGATAAAAAGTTATGACTTTTAACATTTATTTTAGTGTTTATTGTATGTTATAATATCTTCATAAAGATATTCGGTGACACATTTATTAACATCCACGGATTCTTCTTCTTTTTTTTAATCAACGGGACAGTTACAGGATCTCCATGAAGACCTTTAGATGCTTGTTTTTAAAGGGTTGAGTCATTTAGAGGCTGCCGAAGGCAGGAAAAGAAGATTTTCGGGTAATAATTGGTAAAAGTCTTTAGACCATCTAAAGAATTCAGTGTGATTTGCTTCTAATAAACATCTGTTGTGTAGTAAAATCCAGGTGTTTCCGAATCCTGAGGTTCTGTTTATATTGTTTGTTGTTGTCTGATCTTCAGCTGTCAGTAAATATGAGACGATTTCAACAGGAATAGAACAAAAGTGTATTTTATAGTTTCATTCCAAAATGACCCAAAGGGTTTTGATGCATATGTATATACTGTATTTCAGCAGGATAAATATTCACTGCAGATGTTGGTCAACAACTCGAGGCAGGAGCTCACTGAGGACATCTGGCGGACACATTTGGGAATGCAGGGATGGGGGCTGATCTGCTATTGTGATTTTATGATGTATGACGTGAACAAAACAACATTTACTGCTCTGCAGCAGAGCCTGCACTGGTTATAAAGCAGTAATTACATGTTTTACACCAGTATTTTAGGTAGATAGTACTTTTGGTTTTCAAGAAGAAAAAAAAAAGGGTTTCATCTTTTACATTTCTAGCTTTTGTCTTTGTTGATTTCAGGTTTATTTACTCATTGATTTCATTAAATTCTCCTCCACTATAATGTCACTAACAGCCCTAAGGGGTCAAACCTTCTGACAAAGTTAGTGAAAAGCCAACAACACAATTTGTTTTTTTAAATTTAGCTGATTCATCATGACAACATCCAGTCAACATGAGTCGCCTGTGTAGCACACACACACACACACACACGCACGCACACACACACACGCACACACACACACACACACGCACACACACACACACACGCAAACACACACTTCTAAGATCAAATTCCCAGTTGTTACAACTATCCACATTGTCGGAAAAACAGGTTCATTTTGCCAAAGCTACAGCTTCCAAACCAAAAAAGAGGAGGGTGTGTCGGTGTGTGTTCTGTGTGTTTGAATATCCTGTTACATGCAAAGTCAGCGTGAGGCCTGAGGGTCTTCTCTCTTTGCATGTGTGTGAGACATTGTAGACGGATAATAACTCAAATTAAACTGCAAAGAAACGGACATGGAAACCTCAGGATCTATGTCGGGGAGCAGACACACACACACACACACACACACACACACACACACACACACACACACACACACACACACACACACACACACACACACACACACACACACACACACACACACACACAAAGCATGAGCCGTATTTCACTCCTTTATAGGCTGAGATGTCAGCCTTGCTGCTGTGGAGCAGAATGTAGCAGCCATATTGATCCTGAAGCACACACACACACACACACACACACACACACACACACACACACACACACACACACACACACACACACACACACACACACACACACACGACTACACAACCCATCTAAAGATCTTCTTCGCTCATAGAATCTCTTACAGTTCAGTCACCCCCCCACCCCCCCTTGTTCCTTCTGTCCCCCCCACCCCTAGTCTTTTAGCCAGTGGCTGTGAACATACCAAGCACATGCACCAGCACACACTCACGCACACAGGATCATAAAGCCGAGCTACACACCCCCTTCCAGCCAGCTCACGTTTGCTCGGTGGCAGGACACTGAAGCCCTTTTCTCTCTCTGGTGAATCCTGCACACCAAACACCTCCTCAGCTGTTTCACCACAGACCCAGACGTCCCATCTGCAGATAGGTAGGACTCCCTGGTATTCTTTACGGACTGACTGTCACATGGTGGGTCTTTTGCATGGGAAGCCACATGTGTAACTTAAAGTACATGATGTTCTCTCTTGGCTCTATCGACACCGACTCACACCCAGCTGAGGAATAAAGTACTTCACAGGTCTTTGCTCACTTCTTGACTATTTTGGAGCTACTGTACTTTTAGAATAATATTCCACTGATTTATTGTTACATGCTCTTAAATTCTGCACTGGTAAATCCTACCATTTTTTTTCAAGTTTTCTCTTTTCCCGTTCATTCAAAAGTCGTGTCTGCTTCACCTTTTGTCCTTATGCTAGGGAGTTTATGCATGAGGGGGCATTATTTCTGTTGGGAGGATTTTCCATGCTTGGAGGTAATTGGATGACATTTAATGCTAATGTAATTTAAGCACAGCACTCTGTGAAATAGGAATGAGCACTAATTTTGGAAACAATGGAGTTAATGTGGGATAGGGGCTGAAGTGTTATATAACTCACATGTTGAGGTGAGTGTTTTGTCTAAAACAAAAGGAGAAGGAAGAACTTTTCAGCTTGTCTTTGCAAGCAGCTTCAGGACTACATGTCCCATAGTTCATAGGGTGAAAACCGGGAGATGACTGTACATTTAAGCTACAGCGACATGGAGACATGAGTCAAAAGTTGCGTGAAGTAAAATGATTCATGAAGTCTGTACAAAGTTTAGCAGTAAACATATTTAATGGTTTGGAGTAACAAGGATTTTCAACCTGTTAAACGTTCATAAAAACACATTTAGTATCTACTTGAGTTTATGTGCCTGTAAATACAGAAACCAATAACAAAATAAGTAAATGAATCCCACCTGCATTCGATATTTAAATATCGAAACTGCCTTTCTTACACAGTAAATCCAAAGACTGGATTTTGTTGGCCTGATGTTTGCTGGACTCAGATAAAAATCTTTTTGGCATCAGAGACACAATCTCATTAAGATCCCCTGATAAAAATGAGCTTTTTATTACGCAAACAATTAGGTGATGACTGAGAAGACTAACTATCTCTGGGGAGACATTTATGGGGTCATGAAGAACTCATTAATCACATACGAAATTAATTGACAGGGGAAAAATTGTATTGAAAACTTTCCCAGATGGGAGACCGTACCCTTCATACAACTGAGATCACATGACCCAATGTGGACAATTACGATGGAAGGGAAACAATAGATTCAAGGTAATGTATTGCACACATAACTGTAATGACTACTCATCATTGCATTGTATTCACAAAAGTCAAAGTGTCATCACTTTGTGCGTGTCCTCCAGCGTGTGTCTGCACGCCATTCGTTGACCTTTGGAACATGGCGGCCATGTGCTGCGTGGAGATGCTGTAACCTCCTTGCAGAGAGGCGCCACTAGGTGGCACTCTTCAATTTACAGATCAGCTTTTCATTCTGAGTCCACGTTCCACAGACACACTGCTGCGCTCCGACTCATCCCTGCATCGGCTGTGAGCAACAGTCTCGTTCACAAGGATGGGCAATTACCAAAAAAATACTAAAAGCAATTAATCAATTATTAGAATAGCTGATCGATAATCGATAATTGTGGCAGGACTGCTGAGCTGCAGCGTCAAACTAGATCATCATCAACACTTTCCCCCTTTTGTTCATGTCGCTTCCCTGCCGCCGCACTTCAGTCGAGGTCACTGCCCCCTCACCCTGGTCCTCCCCCACCCCCACCACAACCCTGCCCCTTCCTGCCGTGTACACACATGTACTACGCTCACATGTTCACCTCCTCCCAGCTCCTCCCCATGTGCCCTCCCCTTCCACTAACTCGTTTCTCGACTCCCCTCTCTGTGTGTGTCTCTCTCTGGGATCTGTAGGCGTTCGGAGGACGAGAACAGGACAGGACAGCACCTCAGCACCACGCATCAGCGCAGACATGTCCGACGCAGAGACCGCCGCCGCTCCCGCCGAGGCCCCCGTCCCCACTGCCTGTGTTAGCATCAAGGCTGACCTGGACAAATGGTAGGAGACTCTTGTGCACGAGACAAGACAGTGTTTATTCCTTCAATGAACAACATTCCATCATCTATGTAACGGAGAGTTTAAGGTCTTACAATTGTTGGTCCACCTCTGAAGGTTCCACAGGTTCTTCTCTAGCTTCAGGAGACTCCTCCAAAACCGTCTCATTTGCCGTGATGTGGAGCCGCTGAAAAAGAAGCCCTGAGGAAACATAAACAAACCACTGGAAGCTCACGATGTCCTGAACGTTAAGGAAAAAGTTTACCACAAATTCAGAATTAGAGCAAATAAATCTCTAAAATTTGCACACAAAAAATGTGCAAAGTTGCACGAGCTTAACGATAAAGAGGCTGGTAGCATCTCAAAATACGCTACGCTAAAATGGAGCCTCATTCAGAAGACGAGGTGATGGAAACCTCCAAAGAAGAATGAAGTCTTGCATGTAAGAGATTTAAGTGAATTTGACATAAATCTGGGTGCAGGGGTGAAGGCTATGAACACAAGAGGTTCCGTTGGTGGGCTGAGCGATTTGGCGTTGATAATATGTGGCAGCGGGCGTTGTTTGATGCTCATCCATACGCACGGATGAAGGCTGGGAATCCGCTTGCGTCACTGGCCTCCATCTCCCCAGAATACCTTTCGGCAACCCGTTCTGTTTAATTCCGCCGTCTCCTTCTGCCTCTGCTGTTTCATCAGTAGCAGACATATTTTTTTTGGGGGGGGGGGTCTTTATATTTTTTTTTACATTTATTTGGGGCAAACACCGTTCTCAGTTTGTGCGCATCTTACAGAGAAGTACGATGACATAACGCTTTGGTGCACGTCATCATCGACCACAACTGGAACAAACCATTTTGACAGATCGGGGGTGGGAGTGGAAAAAGTGTCCTTTCAACCTTCGATGACAAGTGTCTGATAATTTTTTTATAATTTTGCCTTTCTGTCTTTATATTTCTGCAGACTGTAGAGTCTCCTGCACCAGCCAGAGTGTTGGGTCTTGATAAGGTGTCGGTGGATGTGTGAAGCCTTTAGATAAGACAGCAGGTTGAGGTGGAGCAGGGAGTGTTAGCAATGAAAGGTGTGGACCGCTGACTAATCAAGTGTAAAACTACATGCTCCGACTTCGTTGCACCTTTTTACAACTTTATCAAGTTGTGAGGAAACTTCAGAAAAGCATTCTCAGCCTCAGTGTTTAGCTTAGCGTGGTGGATCATTGATAGATGTCTGCAGAGGTTGCTGTGTTGGTTTCATGTGGAGAAGCATGCAGCTCTAAACTGGGACCTGTGGCCAAGGTCAGTGCTTTAACATGGAGCACAATTGTTTCATGGAGATAAGGCATTCTGTCAATATTACTGTACTGTAGGTTATGACATGAGGAACATGAATGTGTGACCTTGAAAGGTGGAGAGTCAGATGGCACCAGAGTTAGAAAGGGAGGTTGTTGTTGTTAACCTGAAGGTCACAGTGGCCCCTCAAACAGTTCAGGGGGACACCTGACCCCGTTAGTGTTAGTGTTAGGGTTAGTGCACAAGATTATTCCTCCTGTGATACATACTGAATTGCTGCGCAGCGCATGTCACACCAATCAGGAGCCTCGAAATGACATAACCGCCGCTCTGTTCTTTGTTGACACACTTTTTGAGGCTTACAATGACGCCCGAGGTGGAATGATAACTGTATGTTGACATGTGAACATTGAATGGTCTGGTAAGTAAACTTAAAGGCAGCATTATTTTGGCCACATCTGCCACCTCACAGACTATCTCATGAACAAACAGACTGTCATTATGTGAGCAAAACACTTTCTGATGTCACAAACTGAAAAAAAAAAACATAAGCGTAGGCACAAGACAGCGAAAATAAGTTTTAAAAATATCTACCTTTAAGGGTCAAGGGTCGTAAACACCATGTATGTGTGTGTGGTAGACCCAAACACACAGAAAAGTGTTTGTGATCGGTCGAGACAGACCTGATTACAAATGAACGAGGAGGATACTGTTTAACTGTTACATGAATAAATAAGCAACCCCTTAAAGATAACCATCAACTCTGAACATATAATTCTTCTTATAAGATTACATATTGGCAAATGACAAATTCTGGTTTCTTTAATTTGTAGTTGTTTAGTTGGGAGTTCTGCGAGACCAGGACCAGACCACCAGGCAACCCAAACACGTGTATTCAGATTGTTCAGCCATGCAGGAACACATTCTCCATTGTCGTTTCCTCGACCAAAATGGTTCTGTTTTTGTTTCAGAGGTGAATCATGAGTGGAAACACATCATTGGATTTAATGCTGACTGTGGTCAGTTTAAGATCTGATCTAATTGATAATGTCTACAACGACTGCACACAAAGTGTGTGATGGCATCCCCACGAGAGCTATAACACATCAGTCTGATCGGGATCGTAGTAATTTCACAGATCTGCTGTTCCAGAATGTTCAAACTTATATGGCTCATAGGAAATTCACTGCTGTGAGACGACAAACATACAGACCTCAAGAAGATAAGATTAAGTTGTATCTGATTGCAGTTCTGATTCAGTTTGCTGCTAATAACGTCTTTAAAAGTCACTGATCAAGGTCCTGATGGCAAACCAACAAACCAAAAATAAGATTGTGGTGATTCTAAACCTTCTGGGCAATTTTTTTTTTCATGGTGAGAGATTCGTGTAGGTCAAACTCACCATGGAACTATATCTCTGGAGTGCAACGATAGCAATCAAGTCAATCAAGTTTTATTTATATAGCTCTTAATCATTGCAACAGACATGTCAAAGCGCTTTAACAGACAGAAAAACCCAACTGAACCCTCCACAGTAGGCATAAGCGACAGTGGCGGGGAAAAACTCCCTCGTTGAGGAAGAAACTCTGGGCAGGACCCAGACTCTTTTGGGCGGCCATCCGCCTTGACCGGTTGGGTGGAAAAGAAATGCACTGCAGATAAGGACAAGGTAAGAGAAAGAAACAGAAAGAGAGCGGCAGATAGGCCGGATAGAGTCCGTGTCTTTATGGTCATAGTTAGGAGATTTGATGCAGGTGCTGAAGTGGAGATGGGAAAGTCAGGCTGTGTTCACCGACTCCTGGGTTGTTACCTTCAATACGTTTCCCACCATGTAGATGGTAAATTCAAGGCACCATTACAGCTGTATGGATGACTGTATGGTGATACGGGTGGAAGAAAGGCAGCAGAACCCCAGCTGATGATTAGTTTAGGGGTGATACTGGTGCGGATAGGCGGATGAGGGGTGAACCTGAGAAATCCTGTGAGGACAAAGATCGCAGAGACTCCAGGGGAGAAGTTGAGTTAGTTGGATGTGAATGGAGACTAGGAGAGAGAGGTCGGAGAGGAGGAGGAGTAACAGAGAGGGTCAGAGAGACAAAGGAGAAGAGAGGAGCTCAGTGAGTCTGGATGTTGAGTCTCCAGCAGTGGAGGTCTATAAGAAAAAACTTAGCGGTCTAAGCCGCCTTAATTGTAAAATTGTTGGACGTGTGAGATCTCTGAAGGCTGTCCAGACTTCCACGTATGAACGTATCCATTGAGGGTTTCTGACACCCTTCTGGTAGAAATACCTCACCTGTTTATAGCTCCGCTGACGCCGCCAAGCTAGCCATGTTTCCAGGATTCCTTTGCTCCATGTGAGCGCTGCTGCTGTTAGCTCGCTGATGCTGATGTCTGGGCGCTGCTGTTTGAACGCTTTTCAAAATGTCTGCGTCGTTAGAAATTACCAGCTGGACCGAAGCTGATGATTCTGTCCACTTACATTGTATAACGTTATATAAATATAATATATAAAGGGTCTGCTGTCGGTCAGGTTTACTCAGATCAGTGTGTGGCCACAGTGACCCGCACTCATGTGTGTGTTACTGTGTAGAGACTCACAACACAACAAGCCAGCTGTAATCCAACATGGCCGACTGTGTAATAAACACCAAAACATCCACATATTTATAGTCGCCATGAAAAGACTTCTGGTGTGACTGTATGTTCAGAATACCGTGACATGTTCCCTGACACGGATCTCGTTACACCTGACACCTGCTTCTTTAACCAGCCTGGAAGCAACAGCCTCACCAACGGACACACTTAACGGCACATGGAGGCGGCCATGTTGGCTTTTTTTTTTGCCCTCATGCTGCTCCGATCAACTTCCCCTTCTGCTCATTCTCAGTCTGATTTTATCAGGTGAACTCAGATTCAGGAGGTGATTTTCATGTGAAATTCATTTTCTATGTATTTTCAGTTAAGAGGTGTCAGCAGCCGTGACTATGTCAAGGTCAAAGTCACATGGTAAAACATGTCTGTTCAGAAAGACTTCATGCACGCCAGAAAACCCATTTTATCTTTTGCTTTCTTTTAAATTTGGTTTAATTATGTTCTCCAATCCCTGGAATAAAGTCAAGTAGATAATCCAACTACCGTATAATCTAAAATTGGGATCATTTGTCTTTGTTCATTAAATCTAAACAACTCTTGATACTTTTATACTCCAAACAGAAGTATGAACTCTGCAGTATTTTTGCCTTTCAGTAACATATTTGGGTTTTAAATTTTTTTTAATTTAATTTAAAAAATTTTAAATATATTTTTTATATTTTTAAATAAAAAGCAGAATATTCAGAATATATTTAATGCAAATCAATGTTTGATATTTAAAATGTTTTTCTTGTACTGTTTTTAACTGCGTACACACACCTTATTACATCAAGTTACACTTGTGTCTTCACTATTTTTATAACCAGAATCCGTTTCCAGTGTGTTTTGTGGAAGCAGGGCTTTCATGGTCAGTGTAAACACACTGGTTGGATGTCTGTGCTGATGTCTGTGCGGTCTGTGGCTTGATGAGCTGTTAGTTCTTCGCTGTTATCCAATATGTCATGCAGAGAGTTGTTGAAAGTTCCTCCAGCCATCAGCTATTACTTAGAGGTAAGAGTGCGTGCGTTCAAAACTCCAGGTCGTTTCACAGGAGTTAATTATTAGAATCAATCCCCGCCCCTTTCTTTTCTGAAGTTTAACATCAGAATGATAAATGAGATAAGACTAACCTGAGTCCAGCCTCACAGTTCTCCACATCCACCTCAAATCATTTACAAGCTCTTCACTGGTAGATGGGAGTCTCTTTACTGTGAGCTTTCCTCTTAATATCAGCTGTTATTTATGATGTATTATTATATATTATTCATACGAAATTACAGGATTTTGTTTCACTTCTTTTAAAAATCCTAAATAAGCACGTATGCACCTTTTTTAAATCCTGTAACGCACTGAAACTATGGGCTAAAGGGTTAAAATGTTTCCTCCCTATGCCTTAAGTTGAGAATGTTTTTTTTTCCCTTCTGATTGTTAGAAGAGATATAATGCCCTCATTAAAAAAACAGTGTGTGGTTTACTTTTTGGTTTTTGAGAGCAGTGAAATCCTTATCTCTGTGACCCTGATGCAGTGTTAATAAATGAGAGACAAACTGGAGCTGAGATAAACCCATCAGCCTTACTGATGAGGTTTTTATAGTTATGTTTTTTTCTTAGGAGCTGATATATATAATATATATATATATTACTACAAAAAAACCCCAACATATTTATAGAAGCTGCTCTTCATTGATTCTTGCCCACCACTAGATGATGATCCTGCACAATCAGCTTTTAATCTCATGATCTCCTGTCTTGTGTTTTACCAGTACGTCATCTTTTTAGCGCCGCACCTGCTCAGAGATCTATTATGTATGTTTGTCCCTGAGGAAACACTATAGCTGGTCCAATCTAAATAATTCAGCCCTCATTTCCTGGTTGTGTCCAGGACACGATGGCGTCACTCCCGCACCCGACGCAGACCTGGATGACATCAGGATGTGGCCGAAGCTAACCTGATTGAAACACGCAAAGGTTTAACATGAAAATATTGCTAAATTATTGCTTCATAATTTAGTTGAGATAATTTAGTCTAAATATTCTAAATATTCAGGCCTCAACTGATTTTTTTTTTTTTTTTTGGCCCGTGATCCTGAAACTCATTTTACCTCAGGAGGCTACAGATGACCACAGTGGTGATGTCATTAAGACCCCTGCCCCCACTTCTGTAATCCTTTGGGTATAATGTGTACAACTCATCAGCACAGTGCACCTTTAAAACAGCTGAATCAGTCAGGAGAGAATTGCAGACACTCAGATTTTACACAAGAGGTTGTGAAGAACCATGAATTTTATTTTGAAAAATACAAATTTGAGGATGCACACAGTTCACATCACAGAATGTGTCTCGTGATTTAAAGGTGGAAAAGGAGGCCTTTGGTAGTTACATCGTCAAGTCGAACTAGTTTGGTTGACATTTGAATAACTTATCTTTGTTACTACGCCGTGCAAACGGCTCCATCCAATCAGATCGCTTTAAGATTGAGATTTTGAGGTACAGTAGTAATGTGTGTGGTGGAGGGTCGCTGGTGCTGTGGTAGTAATATCTGTCGACACACCTTCGGCTAGACTTTCCTCTGCTCCGATGTCGGGTCAACAGTTCAAGTTTGTGAAACATTGTCAGACACTCATGGACTCTGTCCGACCACAGACAGACAGACACACACACACACACACACACACACACATACACACACACTCACTAATCTCCAGCAGACAGATGTTTGTTACGTCACTAAAGATAAATCAGCAACCGTTCAGCAGAATGTGAAAATGCCTGTGATTCTTAACTTCCTCGCTTTTCATGCAGATTTTGCCCTTACATGTTGTGTGTTTAGTCAAACAAGTATTAATTGGTGGAACGCAGGACTGAATAAGTTGTGTTTATGCTTTATAAAAACCAGTGTGTGGTAACAGGTTCACTAAAGACGGTGCAGCTAACAAAGTGGAATCCTTGGACAAGCACGTTCGATTTTGACATCCCATCATGAACTAAAAGCATATTTATGCTCAGTGGTAAGAAAAGGATTGATGTGATGATAATATGTCAGATGTTTCTATTAGCTCACAGCTACTTACGGAGAAAGTCAAACAGTATTTAACAAAATGAAATGTCTGCCGCATCGATGGAGGGATCCACGCATCAGACGGATGTTTGGACGGAACAACGTGAAACGTTCACGTGTGATCAAGCCCCTCCCCCCCGTGACCTCACCCTCTGCCCTCCAGCTCTGCATTGTCACGCAACCTCCCCCCCCCTCCCTCCTTTCTGGCGTCCTATTAAGCAGATGGGTTGATCCACATGTCTTTCACTCCTCCCTCTTTCACTCTCCCTCCGTCTCACTCCATCACCCTAACGCTCTATGGCAGCGCTGGCTGCTGCACCCGGGCCTGAAATAACCTGGTCGCTCTCTTTTCTTTCTTTCACCCTGATTACTCTCATCTTTCATTCACCACATTATTTAATTCATCTGATCTGATCAGATACAGTCTGATCAGATTGGACCGTACAGGTACTATTGTGGATCTTTGGTGTCTGAATATTTTGGAGCATTAATCAATTGTAATTTTTTTCGCGTTTCCATCGTTCATTTATACGCATCTCTCACGACCTGAAGGGGTGTCAGTGGTAATTTGGATGCTTTAAAGATTTTATCTGTTTATTCACTTTAAATTTTAAAAATGGAGCTGTCCCTGAAATATATGATTTGTAAGAAGTAAACTTTACAACCTACGTAATGAGTGTTGTGTGAGTTCCAAACTTTGAATTTGCAACAAGTTGTTCAGTAAAACGAAAGCGTTTTCAATATCATCCATGGACGGATGCATGGATGGATGGATAGATGGATGGAGGATGGATGGATGGGCATGTATATTGAGAATTTTTTTATTGGTATTTTTTGCATTTTTACACAAAATGAAAGAAGTGCTGATGACTACATACTGACCACATCCCTGCGTATTTATCTGCACATACATACTGAGCACAGGGGTATTGTCTGGTTATTATCCACACATCTATGCTGCCCCGGAGGCTGAATGTTGTTCTTCACCCTGATCTAACCCTCATGAATTCTTCCTCCAGTGTTGCAGACAAGGGAGTTGATGGCTGCAAAGAACTGATGGAGGTCTTTACTGCTTGTATGAAGAGTGCTGCTGAGGGAACGTCATGAGGACCCCCCCCCCCCTCCGCCACCTCAAATGTAAGGATGTTCACACAAAGCGACTGATATGAACGGGTCACTTATACTACTGTCGGATTTTGGAACTGAGGTTTGTAAAGTCAGTGTTCAATGTTTTGATCTTTACAAATAAAAATCCAGACAATAGCGCCTGGATTAAAGTGAAAGAAAAATAAAAGTCAATCCGACCTTCGAATGACTGGAATATTTTGTGATGATAAACACTGAATATTCAGAGGTCAGTGGTCAACATGTGACTGGATCATCTACACTCAGTGACATTAGAAACAGGACAAAGAGTCGCACACACCTCATGAATCACACACACTGTAAAAATATCTTTAAGTATGAATGTATGGCTTTAAGAGTTCATTGTAACTCAAGTGGGTGTCCGAGCTGGTTAGTAAAACGATTTACTCTGAATGATCTACTCTTATTGATCATTTCAGGCAGCACACCTTACACAGTTTAACATATATTACAGAAGAAGCTAAACTTTCACACCGGGACCGGATCCGATGGCACCTCTGTTGTCTCCATAAAGTTAGTTTCAACCTGCTGGTTGAATGTTGGGCATCCTGAGGGATAAACAGTCTGTATGGGCAAAAACCGCACTTAAACAAAGCATGGGTGCAGACATATAGGTTAATTATTCTAAAAACACTACAAAATACCTCTGGTTATCCAGATCACTGACATTAATTAAAAGATCTGTTGACGAGACATCTTTCATTAGATTTAAATCTCTTTATGTAAACTGCAAAATGTGTACAACCTCAAATCTGTATTTTTTTAAAATAGATTCCGGTGACGTTTTCAAACGTCTCGACCAGTTTCAGTGGAACATTCGTAGTAGAACATTTTTATCACCGATGTGCTTCTTTCACTCTTTTCATTCCTCCACCATCTCACGCCTCTCTCCTCCGCTCCAGGTCCACTGCACTGAATCCTCCGAGTTCCCAGCATTCCCTTCTGCACAACAGCTCTGGACCGAATAGAGCAACGATGACGACGATGGAGACACAGTCATTGTGGTGATTTAGGTTGAACATGGATCTGTTGATGGTCACCACAGTTTCCTCCCCGGTCCTCCATCCTGTTTCAGGTTTATCTTCTGCCCCCCCAGTCTTTCCTTCATTCCCTTTCTCCCTCTGCGGCTGACGTGCAGCTCGGTGACTTGTAGACAATTCCAGAGAGCTGATGCGCTGTGATGTAAATTGTCCACTTGAAATGAATACTAACAAGTGAAATAAAAGTATCAAAAAATTATTTTAAAAAAAGTTGAGTTTTTTTTTTTTTCCATTATCATCCATTATGTCATCTACAATCTGAGCCCTAAAACTAGTAGTTTGTTCTGAGGAAGTTTTGATGAAGGTTTTTTTTTTTCTTCTTAAGAAAAAAAGACATTTCTCCTAAATTTAACTTGGAGTTCAGCTTCACCCAAAAAATGACCATTGATAAATTCTTTATCCTCACGCCGATGGAGAGGTTTTTATTTTATTTTATTTTTTTGTGTGCGTTTTTTTAAAATTGGAGTCCAAATTCTGGATTCAGATTTTCATGTTCATATAGTCACATTATGAGGGTCAGGTCATCATGAGACTATTGGTTTTATATCTAATTTTGATGGATCATTAATGGCTAATTACACATTTAATTACACATTCTGACTCACGTGAGACACAAAAGTGCTTTAAACAGTCAATAAGAGTGTGGGAAAAGGTAATACAGTGGTACCTCTATGTACGAAATTAATTGGTTCCGGAAGAAATTACGTAACTCAAAAATTACGTAAGTAGAGACGCGTTTTCCATGCAAATATCCTAATCCGTTCCGTTCCAAAAATTCCGACATAAATGTTTTATGAAGCATAAAAATGCATCAAAACATGTAACAAATACATGTTACGATTAGATTATTACACAATAAATGAGAGTTGTGCATAACGTAAAAAAACAAAAATAGAGTAAAGAATAATAATGATGGTCGTTTACCTTTTAACTGCTGTCCTCATTGTTTTTTGTCCTCTTTGGTTCATGTGCTCCTATCTCACGATGCCGAACAACAGAGTTAATTCCAGTCCTCCTTCTGAACTTCTCCAACCACCCACGCCATGCCTTAAACTCCTTAAACTGCCGTTTGTTTTAATAACGTGGTGATTGTAGATGCATTACGGCCATATTCTTTGGCGAGATCAACCAAACGCATCCCTTTTTCACGCTTTTCTATGACGGACGGACAAAAACGGACAAAAAACTATTTTCTTTGTCTTTTCTTTTCCTCTTTTCTCCGTCACTTTCTTGGGGTCCATAGCGAATACTCTAAAAGTTAATATATTTGCGTAAAAGTATCAGAACACCTCACGGGTCGAGAGCCGAAAGACAAGGACCCTTCATTAACATCGATCCAGCGCCACACAGAAGTGGAGTGGCATCCCTCTTAGCCAATGGTATGCCAGAAAGATAATAACCAATGGCAGAGCAGCTATGAGAATGTTGCGTTCAGGAACCTGTGGGAGATTCAAGTATCAGCCGATTCTGTATTTTTACCTTACGTAAATCGAAATTTCTTTCGTAACTAGAGGCAATATTTTCCTGCTGAGAAATTTTGTAAGTAGAAAATTTCGTAAGTAGAGACATTCACAAGTGGAGGTACCACTGTACATCTAAAACCAGTCAGTTGTAAATTGAAGAATGCATTTTAACTCTATAGTTTCCACTGCTGAAAGCCAATGAACCTACCCTGGCAAACAGATAAAGTAAGAACACACTCAACAGGAGACATCAGTCAGCTGTCCTAATCCAGCCCTAGGGGGTAAACCTGAACTTCTGCTGAAACCAACCCACACATTCCCAGATTAGCCTGTCACCAGAGCCCTGCTGTCAAGGCTGAGGATTTAAAGCCATTATATGCATGTTTCACATATTTGAAAGTCATAAATATTCAGGTGTAAAAAAGATGATACTCAAAGTGAGTATTTACTGCAGTTCTCTTTATTCTGTCTCTGCATTCAGATCGTTCCACACACAACCACTGCAGACACTTAAAAATATGACTCCGTGTAAAAAATGAACTAATGTTTACAGGGAGGATTTGTGTTTGATGAAGACAAGAAGCCCCACCTTCATCACTCACTGTGTGTCCCATGTAATCATAAAGATCACTCAGCAAAGTGTGACCTTCATGACATTTAAGGGGGCTTGTGTGCTGTGTGTTATAGGTCTGTGTGTGTGTGTGTGTGTGTGTGTGTGTGTGTGTGTGTGTGCGTGTGCGTGTGCGTGTGCGAGTGCGAGTGCGAGTGTGAGTGTGCGTGCACGCGCGCGTGTGTGTGTGTGTGCATAGGAAACATGACCAGACATGCTGTGTTTCCAGGAATGTTCTCCTGGGACAGAACACATCCTGCAAACACACACACACACACACACACACACACACACACACACACACACACGCATCAAAATATTTTGTGTTTCTGCTGTTTCTGACTTTCTGACTCCAGAGTTCATTTGCATCACACATTCACAGTTCCATATGTACAACACATGGCAGAAGATGTTACTGTGACAAGAGCACATTGACAAATTGCCCCCTTGGCCTGACATGGGATCCTTCATGTCCTTCACATCAGAGGTGGAGCTGCATGCCTGGTTGAGACTGTGAAGGGGGCGGCGGTGGTGGTGCTCTGTCATCCACAGACATGAGCCTAAATAGCAAAGGTGAAATGTGTGTGTGTGTGTGTGTGTGTGTGTGTGTGTGTGTGTGTGTGTGTGTGTGTGTGTGTGTGTGTGTGTGTGTGTGTGTGTGTGTGTGTGTGTGTGTGTGTGTGTGTGTCTGTGCAGCATTCTTGGCCACTGTTTAATTGCCAGATAGGATCAAACTGAGATTCTGTTGTTTTGACAATACATAATTACATTTGCGTAGGATAGGATGGGATAGCATGCATTGCATAGCATAGTATAGTATAGTGTAGTGTAGTGTAGTATAGTATAGTATAGTATAGTATAGTATAGTATAGTATAGTATAGTATAGTATAGTATAGTATAGTATAGTATAGTATAGTATAGTATAGTGTAGTGTAGTGTAGTGTAGTGTAGTATATCTGTAGTATAGTGTGGTGTGGTCTAGTGTAATATAGTGTAGTATAGTGGAGGTGGTAGGACACTATAAGTACCTGGGACTGCAGCTAGACAGCAGACTAGACTAGTCACTCAACTCAGACTGTGTGTACAAGAAGGGGCAGAGCAGGATGTACTTCCTGAGGAGGCTGGCCTCCTTCAACATCTGTCCTAAGCTCCTTCTCATGTTTTATCAGTCCGTAGTCTCCAGTATGCTGTTTTACGCTATTGTGTGTTGGGGTGGTGGGGCCAGGAAAAGAGATATGGACCGTCTGAACAGACTCAACCGCAGCGCGGGCTCAGTGGTCGGGCTGAGCCTGGACTCTATGGAGAAGCTTCTGGAGAGCAGGACCATGTCCAAATTCAGGGCTATCATGAACAACACCAGCCACCCCCTACACACCACCTTCTCCCAGCAGAGAAGCACCTTCAGCGGCAGACTGCTGTCACACGGCGCCTCCACAGAGAGGCTGAGGTCCTCCTTCCTGCCCCGTGACATCAAGGGGTACAATGACTCTCTCAGGAGGAGCGTGGGGGAGGTAGCAAGGTCAGCACGTGGTTGAATGGATTTAATTTAACTTTATACTGTTTATATTTTAATTTTATACTGTTTATATTTTAATTTTATACTATTTATATTTTAGTTATAGTTTAGTATCTTTTCTGTTAATGCTACATGTGTCTGTTAGTGTAGTGTACGTCTTGTGGTATGTCAGTGTTCCTTTTTTTTTCCTCTCCTGGTCTTTATCTAGTCTTTATTCATTATGTAATGCCTGAGCAGTGGATATGTGAAATTTCCTCCGGGATTAATAAAGTATATATCTACGTATATATCTATCTGTCTATCTATAGTCTAGTCTATTATAGTCTAGTCTAGTATAGTCTAGTCTAGTCTAGTCTAGTCTAGTCTAGTCTAGTCTAGTCTAGTCTAGTCTAGTCTAGTCTAGTCTAGTCTAGTCTAGTATAGTATAGTATAGTATAGTATAGTATAGTGTGGTATGGTCTAGCAAAGTATAGTATAGTATAGTATAGTATAGTATAGTATAGTATAGTATAGTATAGTATAGTATAGTATAGTATAGTATAGTATAGTATAGTATAGTATAGTATAATATAGTATACAAACCACCCGAATCAGTCATTGTCCTCCATATATTTGCAGTTTGAGTCATTTTGATGAGATTCAGGAACATTTTCCTGTATTCTGTAAAAGCTACAGAACAAATCTCAATTCAACATTGTGTGTTTATGATGCATTCCAGCCAGATTCTTCAAATATGCATATCGTACAGTTACACAGTACTCATACATTTCTAGTGTATTTTTTGTCACTATTTCCTGTAAACTAAAGCTGTACTGTTTAGCAATACTTAATACATTGACATAGCAAATAAAAGCAGAGCTTTACCATAAAGTGACAATTTATGAGCGAGACAACAGAAACTAGTCTATTCTGGTACAATGTCCAGTGCTGTGTTCTCGCTCTGGAATGTCTCCTTCTCTACAGCATCACATGAACAGAGAAACTGTTGACTTATGCTGCACATTTCTGTACAATCATCCTACTTCATACTTCAATACTTCATCTTCTTCTTCTTTTCCTTTGGCTTTTCCCTTCAGGGGTCGCCACAGCGAATCAGTTGCCTCCATCTAACCCTGTCTTCTGCATCCTCTTCTCTCACACCAACTACCTTCATGTCCTCTTCATCTTCTGGTCACAAAATACCATGACATAGAAGAGGAAGGAGGACTGATGGACCATTGAATTACACACCAGCGCCACCCTATGGACAGGAAGTGGCCCTACAGTCAGTGATGGAGAAGTTATTGTGACATCATGACAAGTTCTAGAAATGAGAAACATCTGCAGACGCACCTCACATTCAGATGGAAGATGATTACAGTCAATGTAATTAAACAGTTTGGAAATAATTCAAAGTAATCACAAACATACAACTGTAAAAACCACAGTACCTATTTAGTGCCTTTACATAGACTTAGTAGATAAAAATAATTACTTATCTTTAAATAATCTCAAAACAATGTGTTTGTAAATTAAAATCTCAAAACAATCAGTGAAAATTATCCCTTAGTATCTCAAAATAAACACATAATATCTTAAACAATGAAAATTACGTTCTTAAAGCTTATAACAGTGTGTCTCAAAATAATTATTTTCTAAAAATAAAGATACTGTTTTTCAAAGTACTGACTTTCTACTTCAAAATGAGTTTTTCGGGTTTGTTTTTTTTTCATTTTGATGTGCTCCTTATTTCAAGACGGTTTCATATTGTAATGACCGCCGTTACTCTGAGAAAGACAAACCTCTGTACATTTGTACTGAGTTACCTTGGGGAACACACATGAATACAACCTGTGTGTGGATCAAAATGCTGAAATTGCATCAAAAATACAGCATGTTACACATGTTTTTTTTTTTTTAAATACCAATTTTGAATGCTTGTTTGGAGAACCATGAATGGCACAGAGATGAACTCACAGGGCAGGATTTCCATACCAGCACTCACACACATCATCATCTGATAATCTGAGCTGCATCAACCCCACTGCATCAAGAGATTAAGATTTAAAAGGATTAAGATTTGGAAGTCAGCGTCATACACATATCACAATGTGAACCTTAATCACAAAACACACTGATGGAACCGCCAGTGGTTTGGCAAAGGAAGATTATGATATATATCAGGGGTCACTGCTGCTCATCACTAAAATGTTTTTAAAATTATATATAAATTGTTTTTTTAAATCAATTCAGCATTCAAAGAAAATCCAAAGTACCATCACTGTTACTATTATATCCTGCTGTTCAATGGCGTCGCCCCTGGAGTTTCCCCCGCCTCACACCTCCAGTCAGCTGGAATAGACCCCAGCTCCCAGGAACCCGCCACAGCGGATGAAGCAGTTGGATGGATGGATTATTATTATATCCTAAACTGCCTACTGTATATTATGTTGTACTGCATGTACTTGCATAATCAGTGGGTACTGTGGCTTCAATATGATTTAACTGAGCTTTAAACAACACAACAGTTCACCCCCAAGGTCAGTTTACTTGCTCATTCTGTTGCTTTCAGTCTTATTGTTTTTGCTTGAATTAAGACTGCTTTGGAAAGAATTAATACAACACAACTAAACACAAACGAGAAGCTGAATTTATAGTCACTGAATCGTAAGAACAGGGTCGGACTTAGTCAGGTATGACAAAAAAGGTGATGGTGCCTGTTGTCACTTCAGGTCGATACCATTTAACAGACAGGACTGAGTAGGTCTCCGCCACGTGGAAGGCTTCCCAAAATATTGATTTTGTATGCAGATGACACATACACTGTAATTAGAAATGACTTTGCAGATTGTAAAGCCCTTGCAGGCATTTTTTGTGACTCTGGGCCATATAAATAAACTTGACTTGACTTTTGTATGGAATGATGAATGAACTAAAGCTTTCTGATTAAGCAGGACTGCATTTATCAACTTGAGTTTTTGCAAACAATTTAGAACACAAGAGATTTGTTAGCTAAAGCAGCTAATATCCAGAGGTCATAATAGTACATTAAAGTGGAAAACAATTTCATGCACGTCTAATATCACATTGTTTATTTTGTGCATGTACCAAAATAAAAATCATCCCAACACTGAATCTTGAGGAACCCCACTCAGGCTACATCTTTGTCATTTCAAAATCAATGCATGAAAAAGATGAAAGAATAACCTAATATTGACTATTGAATTACTTATTACTAGTGAATGAACAATGTTATATACTGTATATGTAAAGTGTGTGAAGACAGACATTTATGAAGACTGCATATGTATTTCACACACACACACACACACACACACACACACACACAAACACACACACACACACACACACAGACACGCACACGCGCGCACACACACACACACACATATGTATATATATATATATGGATATGTATGTGTAGATATATATGTATAGTGAAACTTTTTACAGTGTATAGTTATGATGTCAGAAATCATGTTCACATTTAGAATGATCCAATGTGAACATATATATATATATACAGTGTATGTATGTATGTATATATATATAGTGTGTATATATATATATGTGTGTGTGTGTGTGTGTGTGTGTGTGTGTGTGTGTGTGTGCGTGCGTGTTTGTGTATACATACACACACACACATATATATATACTATATATATATATACAGTATATATATATATATATATATATATATATATATATATATCATGCCTAATGACAACTAAAGATTATTGTAATACTGATAAAATACTAAACTGACCGTTTTATTTAGTCAAAACTTCTTAACAAAAACCAGCATTCATACAGATAGATAGATAGATAGATAGATAGATAGATAGATAGATAGATAGATAGATAGATAGATAGATAGATAGATAGATAGATAGATAGATAGATAGATAGATAGATAGATAGATAGATAGATAGATAGATAGATAGATAGATAGATAGATAGATAGATAGATAGATAGATAGATAGATAGATAGATAGATGACGATGATGGTGATGATGATGATGATGACACCACAGATACATCCCACACGGATGCATTCTATTATCATGAGTCACGCTTTGCACAAACACACACAAACACACACAAACACACACACAAACACACACACAAACACACACAAACACACACACAAACACACGCAAACACACACCAAAGCGTTCCGTGTCTGTCTGTCTCATTCCTGCTCCGATCCTACAGCCCTCCTCTCATTTAAAGCGCATCCGCGTCACATATTGATGAACTTTGCTGTAGTAAAACAGGGTGGGGGCGAGGGATAGAGGGAGTCAGACAGTCAGGGGGGAGGGAGGGATGGGGGAGGGAGAAGCGGAACCCGGATGCTGATGCTGACCGATGGAGAGAGGGAAGCAGGAGGAGGAGTTTGAGGTGTGTGTGGGGGGGGAGAGAAAGGGATGCGGGGAGGTTTAGGAGCAGCATCCGAGTGGAGGAGACCGTCCGAGTGACGGTTCTGCCGTGGATGTGGGGAAACTTCTGACAACCTCCACGTTTATTTTCTGCTGGGTGGGGACTTTGGGTTTTTTTTTGTTTTTTTTTTCTCAGCGCCGGCTGAGGGAGGAGATGCGGTGATATCATGAACATAACCGGCCAGGGAGAGAGAGAAGAGAGACAGAGAGAGAGAGAGAAGAGGGAGAAGAGGGAGGCCAGCTGAGGATGCTTGTTGTTTGTAGAAATTAGAAATCCTCCTCCGGCGCACGGAGCGCGTCTCCGCTGCATCCATCCTGACCGCTTTTTCTGGTGCGTCGCCCGGTCTGACCGGAGGCTGTTTGCCCTTTTTTTTTTAAATGCTCCCCCCCCCCTTCTTCCTCTATTTCCTGATGCAGGGCCCAGGAGGGGTGAGCCAAAGTGTGCACCGGATATTGGAAAACCCATTCTTCTTGCTGATGCTGTTGTGATAATAGATTATTATCTGAACAACGCCGCTTCTTTCACAGAGAGCCGGGTCCTGACACAAACGAGGCCTGGATGAGGACAAAACGGGGACTGGGTGATCTTTGAAGGATTATAAAACATTTTTAGGACGGGAGCAGCAGAGGAACGGGGGGGTGGGGGGGGTTCCTGATATCGATCAGTGACTGGATTCAATCAGGGCATTCTGACTTGGGATATTTGAGACTCTTGCTCTTACAAAAATCAATCTAGTAAATGTAGGCTTCCTGTCCGGGTCTGAATGAAAATTTTTCGCTCCTTGTTCTACCTTTGGCCATTCAGAATCTATAAAGGATCAATCAGCTTTAAAATTAGTTATTTATAGCAGGACATCTCACATCACTGCAACGGTCAAACCTGACGCGTCACCGTCGTTCTGATCTTTTCTACTTTCCCCTCGGAGCGATGCTTCTCTGCGCGCTGCGATAAAAACGGACACGACCCGAAATTGGGAGATACTTTCTTGTAGGCCTTATAGAGTGGGAGCTAGCCACTTGGGAACTGGACCGCATGACATACAAGTGCATGGGAGTAGCCTGCAGGGCCCGGCTTTAAGATCACGACCAGTCCCTCCAGTCGCTCCCGTCTCCAACCGCCTGTGATGTGCGTTACGGCATTACGCACGGAGCAGGAGAGACCGCTATCTTGATCGGCCTTATATCAGGAATAGAATTTTATTTCTGGAAGGATGAGCAGCAAGGAACTGACTGTGGGCCAGTCCAGCCAATATGTGGGGCCTTACCGGCTGGAGAAGACCCTGGGGAAGGGGCAGACAGGTAGGAGCCTCCTGACGGCTGTGGTCAGACACATAAGCGCGCCAAGGAGACACAACTTATTCTAGAAGCCTGAATCAGATGTGTAGACATTATGGTTGAATTATCACTAATCAGTGGTTTTATTCTGCCACAACCTTATTTAAACACCTTCTAAAATTCAGCAGAGGACTTAAAATACAGCTCTTTGGTATTTTTGGAGTGAGAGACTGAGCAGACCTCTGGACAAATATTCCAATCAATCTTTTTTTTTTTTTTTTTTTGTAAGCTCAGTTTGTGACAATGTCAGTAAAGCTTTTTGAATAATTGATGACATCCCTTTCCTTCCTGTTTTCACACGGCATGATGATTTCTGATACTCTCAAAACGTTTTCTTCCCCACTCTTGTCTGCATCTCTCAGGACTGGTGAAGTTGGGTGTCCACTGTATAACAGGGCAGAAGGTGGCCATTAAGATTGTGAACAGAGAGAAACTGTCTGAATCCGTCCTCATGAAGGTGCAGTATATACCGCTCCATCTACTCCTCCATGTGTCTGGTGTCAGTCTCTATGGTTGTCATGGTGGTGGCTACAAGCCACAGAAATGCAGTCGGTATATTTGTTAGTTGGAGCTCATCTGGTGTAACTTGGAGCTGAGTGTGTGGGCGCTGCTTATTTATATGAACAATGGACATAATTTCATTCTGCTAATGAAGCCCTCTGATAAAAAGCTACTGTTGCTGCAAAACACTCGACTGGAGTGAAATTTGTTTTTATAATGTTTCTGATGTGGTCAGTTTGTCTAAATAGAAACACTTTGAGCAAGGAAAACACGAGTTGAATAAAATGTGAAGAAACTTTTTTTAATCTAGATGTTACATAGTTATATTAAAATAGGGAAAATGTGAAATTAAATAAGCCCTTTTGCACCAAAACAGTTGCCCTTTATCCCTTGCAGTCGCCACCCAGTCCTCTGGGTTACACCGTATTGCTTTGGGCAGCTGTCAGCCACATGTGCTAAGTGTCAGTAACCACATTACTGGGCTGCTTGTCTGCTAGCTTTATCTGGAAAAGCCGACACTTTTAACTAACACAGCAATTTCATGTTGACACATCAGAAAAGGCCTTACACCTTCAGTTATCCGCTCTAGGGCTTCGACGTGACCCTGAGACAAAAATAAGAAATGTATGTCCATGTTTTTATAACAGGTGTTGTTCAGTTTTGCTCAGTTTTTCTTCTTTTTATGTTCACACACACACACACACACACACACGCTTGCTGCCCACTTTATTTAGCTGCTATGACCAGCTTCCGGCAGCGTTCCTGAAGAATCTAAGCCCATTCCTCATGAACAAACATCTCCAGTTCCTGAATATTCCTGGTTTACCTCCTCCAGACATGCTTCTAATCCAGAGGTCCCATATGGTCCAGTCTGTCATCAGAGCAGAAAACATCTGTGTTTTATCCACATGGTTTTGAGCAGCAGAGGTCAGCAGAGGTGAATGTTCA
Source organism: Antennarius striatus (assembly GCF_040054535.1). Taxonomy (NCBI): domain Eukaryota; kingdom Metazoa; phylum Chordata; class Actinopteri; order Lophiiformes; family Antennariidae; genus Antennarius; species Antennarius striatus. Next base: position 16,870,554 of record NC_090791.1, read on the forward strand.
GACATGAACGTCCAAACGACACCTCAGTCCTTCTTTTAATAAATCTTGCTGCAGGTTCTTTGCAGTCACTTGAGGATTGTAGTCCACCTACCTCTGCTGGCAGCAGTCGCTCCGTCCTTTCAGCTGTGAACATGTGATCTATGCTTCCAGCTTGATCTCAGTATGTACATATTCAGTGATTTTGTTATGCTATATATTTTTATAACAAGACAGTAACTACAATTACTTTTAATTGCAGTTTGTTTATTGGATGACTGTAATTTGGTTGAGTTTGTGGTTGTGTTGTTGCTCTACTTGACTCTATTACATTTAGACAATTTTAATATTTTATCTCTCAGTGTCCAGTTCAGCTTTTAATTTTTTTTTTACATTTGTTATAAAGGTTCTCTTTAGATTTGCCGGTTCCAAATTGGCACCTGATTTTCCAGTGACCTCAGATGACTTATGACTTGAGTCTGGCTTTGAGTCTGGACTGGATTGTTTAAACCGTCTTGCTGATTTGACCGCTGACATGCCTGTTCTGACTTGGAAATGATCCAATTCTTTCCTGTTATGACTTGGACTTGAATCAAGATCAGCTCGTTTTGAATTCTGAATCCGGAATGACCAGTTTTGTGACTTGTGGGTGGAGTTGTGATAACTCTTTCTTTACCTATGTAGCTCACCTTTTTCCTCTACGCTTTGTTATTTGAAGCATTGCTTCATGTAGCTTCATCTAGATGACCCTATGGAGCTACTGCAGGTCTAAGCCAGCATAACACACACACACACACACACACTTACCATTTACATACAATACATTGGTTCCTTTCTGTATTTATTTTTGTTAACTCTTTCCTTCATGCTTTAAAAAAACAAAACAGTTCATTGTAAGTGTTTTCATTCCACCTATAACCTCTCTAGAACTGAAAAACACATTTCTAATTACAATTTTAACGTGTTTTTGTCTTTAAATTCACACCAAAGCATTCACAATAAATAACGTTTACCACTGTCACCCCTCATTTTTTCCCCCACATTTCAACCTCACTCCTCCTCCTTTCCTTCATCCTTAACCTCTCCTCGTATCTACCTTCCTGTCTCTCTAGGTGGAGAGAGAGATAGCTATTCTTAAACTAATAGAGCACCCTCACGTACTGAAGCTCCATGATGTCTATGAAAATAACAAATACCTGTGAGTATCTCTTAATCTTTCTCCATCCCGCTAACATATTCTTATCTCCCCTCTGTGTCTCTGCATCTCTACCAGGGCAGAGACAACCTTGGGTATGAAATAAATAAAAGGTTAAGTCTGATAAAACTGAAATCAAAATCCTTGTGACATGGAAGATACCTTGGTTTTGAGTTTGTATAAAAGTAACATGGAGGACTAGTGTGAATGAATTTTAATGGGAGGTATTCTGTCTTCCAGGTATCTGGTGTTGGAACACGTGTCTGGAGGAGAGTTATTTGACTACCTGGTGAAGAAAGGTCGACTGACCCCCAAAGAAGCCCGGAAGTTCTTCAGACAAATAATCTCAGCCCTTGATTTCTGCCACAGTCACTCCATATGGTCTGTGGTTCACTTCTCATCGTGTGTTGGTGTTTGTTGAGTAAAATATCCCACGTTCTCTTCCTCATTTCCAGTTTCATTCTCAACTGCACAATAAATGTTGAAAATTGTGCCGTTGTAAAAGCAGGACGAAGGTTTTGTCTTTGACGGGGTCACACAGCTTCTGAGAACATAAAAACATAACATTGAGGACGTTGAGGTGGTCATGAGATCTACACACACCATCACACATTTTTTTTGACATTACCTAGTTTACATTTAGCTTATTTATACCACAGCAAGATAAAGCACCAGTTCTTCAGACCTATTAGCTTGCTCTATGCACTACACTGGTGTTCGTCCTTCAACCTGTTGGAGCGTTTCTGATTTCAATCCAGACAGAAACATTAATAACATGAAGATACTGGTTCATGTCAGCAGATGATGTGATCATTTCTGTCAGAAATCATTCACAGATTGTCCGTCTTGACCAGCAGTAGGATGAATAAATCCTCCCTGTAAGGCCAACCGCTGGTAGTGGTGGTTGATGAAATGACGAAGTTGAACTATGAGTAAAAAAATCATCGAAAGACAACCTATCTAATCAGTTCCACAATGCATTGCATTAAACAGTTACTGAATGGGCCGATTTTCACTAAAATAGTTTGGTGGTTGATTATTGGAAGGAAATTTCTGTGACTTATTGAACCTCATGCTAGTTAGACCTTTGAGTCGGTACGTTAGAGAGAGGTTTGGCTTGAACGTGTTCTGATCTGCTTTCACAAATAAGGTCAATAAGATGTTTTTCCTTTGGTCTACAGTTTAGGGAGTAATTTGGATTGTTTCATTTTGTAGTAATATAAAGCAGAGCATGAATAATGCTGTCATTCAGTCTATAATATTGTGCTATGTATGAACTTGGATCACTGTTTCAATCGTTGCTTAATATAGTTATCTGGCATGATCGCAGGGATTCATTAATCACATCGTATGTTTGTGCAGAAAACAAATAATGAATATAATAATAATAATAATAATAATAATAATAATAATAATAATAAAAGCATCAAAATGAAATTAATAACAAGCTTTTGAAGCTGAAATATTTCATAACACTGGTTTCACCTGAAAGCTGCCTGAAACAGCAGTTTTGAACTCACTGTACTTCAAGTAATGTGGAAGTCAAGCGTAACAACGTGTGTAGTTTAGCTTTAAGTTGCGTAGTAAAGTGTTTGTGTGTGTTCAGTCACAGAGACCTAAAGCCAGAGAATCTCCTTCTGGATGAGAAGAACAACATCAGGATAGCAGACTTTGGCATGGCGTCGCTACAAGTCGGTGACAGTCTGCTGGAAACCAGCTGTGGGTAAGGACTGGACCAGTGGGGTCAGAATTAGCTTGTGTTTACTTATGTTGCTAATGCTCTTTGGTTACCTTCTTTTTTTATTCATTTATTTTTGTTTTTACTATGATGTAAATGAATTACAAATACATTATTTTTGCATTCCTGTGTTTGAAAATGAAGTCAACTGACAAAATAGCTTAGTTTATGAAGGTCTGTCCTCTAAACCGTGCTGGCATTCATCGATCCCTTCCTGCTTGTTTTTGGAATCTGAAGACTTTTTCCAAATGAGGACTAAAATTTTCATGCACAGCGATGCAAAGCCTCAAGCTACAGCCTCCTTTGGGGGTTGGCTTCTGAGACTGAAGCCAACAAAAGCTGCCCACGCTGAAATTCGATACAACGGTGATTCAATTTCTGAATAGTTGGAGAGCAATTATCAACAAGGACAACACTTGTCTCTGTCGGTGTTTTGGTAGCTCAGGTTCTGGACCGTCCTGGTCAGCCTTAACCTGTAACGCTAATGCGGCTGCAGTCTCAGCCCCCAATTGTGATGTCCCAGCTGAATATCTGAGTCAGGCAAAGCACAGTGAAAGATCTCTGAAAATAGAGTCTAGGAATTCAAGCGGATAGAGCTTGTTGTCATTGGTTCATTGACGTCAAGACAGACAGCAGCATATTTTCAAGGAACACCACAGACACAAAATATGGAAAGTTTACATGCATTTTTTTTAGCAATAAATTATGTTATTATTTGATATCTCAACATTTACTCTAAGCTTTTTGGGACATTCAATGTTTTTTTGTATCTTTTTTTTGAATATTTGCTTTTCACATTTTGTCCCATCAACAGGAACATGAATTTAACAGATATCCTTTCTACAGGACTACACCAGGATTCACCATTTAGTCTATTGCATGAATAAAACAGGTGTCTTTTTTTTTTTCCTTCTCTGGCTGAAGTGTCTGGAAGAAGCAGCGCTCTTTGTTCAGGTCCATTTAAATCATTTTTCATTTCTTTTCTTCTTTATTTATAGATCCCCGCATTATGCCTGCCCAGAGGTCATAAGGGTAAGTTAGTTCTCTTTGTGTGTGTGTGTGTGTGTGTGTGTGTGTGCTTGTGTGTGTGTGTGTGTGTGTGTGTGTCTAATGCCTCCTTTGTATTTCAGGGGGAGAAGTACGATGGTCGCAGAGCAGATGTTTGGAGTTGTGGAGTCATCCTCTTTGCTCTTCTTGTGGTAAGATGATCCTTTTATTCTTCACTTCTCTCTTCTGGTGTGTTTTCATTCTGCCGCCATGTAGAATAAAAGTATCACTCAACCTCATCCGTATTCTCTCAGATTGAATCAGTAGTGAATCTTAAAGGAGCCAAGTGAAAGTTTCGAGCATTGGTTGCAGCCTGAAGCTATATTGTGTTGAGATGTTCACATTCTAGAGAGGTAGCAGGATGCACGAGCACGTGGGTGATACAATACTAGACTGCCAACGGCTTTAGACGCTCCAGCTCAATTGCATTTGGTGAGGATAACCTGCCAAGAGATGTAGCAATGCAGCAGCAAGAGGCAGTGAACACACTTTATATATTGCATAACAAATAGCAAATGGAAAGCTTTAAAGGTACAAGGTACATGGCGCTGCTCGAGTAAAAATCTCCCAAAACTACTTCCTTGTTTTAATCCTCTCATCTCCTCTCGTTGCTCCTCAGGGTGCCTTGCCCTTTGACCACGATAACCTGCGGCAGCTTCTGGAGAAGGTGAAGAGTGGAGTGTTCCACATGCCCCACTTCATACCTCCTGACTGCCAATCTTTGCTCAAAGGAATGATAGAAGTCAACGCTGACAAGAGACTCACGGTGAGGACGGGGGGTCCGTTGGGTTCAAAGTGAGAAGGGACGCGAGCTGAAGTGCTTTGAATTATATTGCAGCAATATATTTTAGTACAAATAACTTTGTCAGTGATTTTCTAGGTGAGATTTTAAGTTGTAATTGAAGAACACATTAGCAAAGATATATCTAATCCAGTGTCTTTTGTATTGAGGACATTAATCTTTGTTGTAGATATTTGTTATTATGTCAGTGGGAGGAAATGAAAGAAGGTTGACAGAACAAGGTGTGATGACTAGGTACTATATAAATAATGAAGGAATTCAATAGTCAATTAGATGTTTCTCTTGCTCCACATATCACTAAACCTCCCAGGTTGCCATGTCTGGCTGTGATGAACATAATGAATTATTTGCTAAATCATCCACCGATCAGCTCTCTCAGCAACCAGCAAGTCAAGCTTTGGAATTCTCCACAATCTTGAGACAGCTGGCAAAGTGTTTTTGGAATAGAGATATGAACTGTCTATAGCATTTAGAAGCCATCCCAAAGCAAAAAGTAAATGTGTGATTGAGACATGGATGTGTCAGACAAACACAAGTCCTGTGTGAAACTAAAAGTCAGCACTACTCTAATTGAAGCATATTTATACTCAGACTTCTAAAACCTAAATTTAACCACCAATGAGATTCCATTCCACCCTTACTCCTTAGATTTCTAAGCATTAGAAGATGGGTCTCAGATTTTACTCGATTTTATGAATAGAGCCATCAAGTTCATCGTCAAAACCCAATCAAGAGAGTTCTGGGTTCGTCCCCAAGACCCAAAACCTCAGTGTGGGTTTCCTCTGGTTACGTTCCGGCTTCCGCAGCCCAAAAGTTACACTTGATCTTGTCCTTTAAGCAGATGATAAGGACTTCCTAAACGCAATACTGTCTCCCCAATTTGAAGACATTTTCACTGTTTTTCTTGTCTTTGAATTTGCTGCTATCTTCCACTGGCCTCAAAACTCCTGTTTTAAGATGAGCTCTGAAGAAACAGTAAGAGTTAGCCGGGTACGATGCTTCATACCATCGGATAAAACTTCCTTCAGCCTAATTAGCTACTTGGCTACAGCCGAACGTCTGTCAGCAAATCTGATCAAAATGAAAGTCGGTACATAGTCACGTACATTTCATCCCAGTTCACCATCATCACATCGCTCCACAACATTAGTTTCTAGAAGATGAAGCATGAAGCAGGCATTTAGAAGTCATAAGGGAATAGAAAAGACCAGCCCAAGGCTTTGCTTCAAGACATGACAAAAACCAACCCTGACACATGACCTTATAATGGGAGGAAGAGGGAGAAGAGTAATGATGAAGTAGCCGAGTGGAGCGATGGACCTTAGGTAGTGCTTAGAGGTGGAGCAGAGTCAAACATGACAGGACTGCCCTGAGTCTTCATTTCTGTCCTCAAGGACAGGTTGGGAGTTTATTTGGAGGCATGACTCAACAAAATAATGATGTAGGAAGGGGGGTAAAGTGCCTTCATCGGTGGTTGTAAAGACGGGTGCGAGCAATGAGGGTGCAAAAGATACGAACATCCCTGCCTTTTCAATTATAATGCCAGCTCTCCAGCAAAGGCTTGAATAGAGACTGGCCGTTCAGAGAATAACTGAATGGACTGTTAGAGCACTGCATTCAGCTCACAAAGGGAAGCTGGGATAAAGCAGGCTTATGGGGTGGGAATGGACTCATTATAATGTGGTGCACTACAGGCTGTAAAATAAAGATGGAAAGAAAGAAGTCTGGTCAGTTGGTCTATCAGCTACAGCACAGCAGATTTAATCAAAGCTCTGGCTGAGCCGATGAGATGTTGATTAATGACGCCTGAAACCAGGTCACACCATCCTTCTGTCTGCTAGAAGTATTCATGGAAAACTGTCGTATTTGGCTTATTAGGGGAGGAGAATGTTGGAGTGTCTCCTCCATGCTGCATACAGTACCTCATCAGCAAGCTAAACGCTCTGCTGACTACGTGCAACTGCTCGCTGGTGTCCTCTCAACAGATGGACTTTGACACAGCATTCACAGCAGGCAAACTTCTGACTTTTTACATACTTGCAGAACTGCAGCTGCTCCATTACGCCAAGAAATTCTGAATCGGGTTGATACGCCGGCTATCCCTGCATGTCCTAATGCGGACAGAGGACTTCTACAGATTTTTTAATTGAATTTAATTTTTTTTTAATTTTTTTAAATATTTATTTATTTATTTATTATTTTTTATAGACTGTTATAATCCCCGAAGAGAAATTAAGAACACACACTCTAGTTTTTTTTTAGTCAATCACACGCATGCATATTAGTGTGTATAGGCCCCTGTAATACACACAGCCACACACAAGGGGGCCTGTAAGCATACAATGGGAGGTAGAGTGGTGGGCAGCCCCTTTATGGAGCGCCCAAATGAGCAGCTTGTGATGGGAACGGTGCCTTGCTCAAGGGCGCCTCGGCAGTGCTCCGAAGATGATACATTACAAGAGAACACTGGGAATGAACTCAATGGGAGCTTGAAAATACAACTTTGATTCCATAAAGGGTTCCAAATCTAACAAAAGGTGTAATTTTTGCAAACAGTTTTACAAGGTTCAGTGTTCCTGACTCAATGTAGTAACATCCTTTAAACACTCGTATTTCTCCTCGAGACATATCAACTTTACCTCATGCACATGTCTCAGAAAATCCTTGAGGCTTCCCAACAGTACAGTACATCAGAAAAATGGAGAGAAGGAAAGTTTGGATTTAATTACAGTTGAAAAATTCATTATTGTTGAGCAAAATAACTGGAGCCCAGGTCATCTGTGTGGGAGCTGACCGTTTGTAACCATGGGAACGGCTTGTTTGACATGAAATAAGGCTGTTTGTTGTTCTGACAGTCTCAGCATTTGATATCTGTTGGATTTGCATTGGGGAATATGAAATATAGAGAATCCATATTGCTATTGGGCATTTCAGAAGAGGTGACAGGTATACTCTCAGGCTGTGCTTGTGAATAAATGTGCTACTCTACGATCACTTGCTACACCTGAACCCCTTAGACTGTGGAATGATCATTACCCAACAGGTCTTTTGCTGCTCCTGTCCCAACATTCTTTTTGAAAAATAAACATAGTTTTGAAGACATGATATGATAAATACGTTATCTTAGTGTTTTTTACACACAAAGGCAATGTAATATCTGAAATGAAGCTAGTTAGTATACGTAGTTAGGCAACAAATGCATTAATGCAATATCTTCTTTTTTGCTCACTACAGCTTGAAGCAATACAGAAACATGCCTGGTACCAGTAAGTACATAATAGTTTACTTTGCAGTTTCCTTGCTCCCATCAATACCCCTACCTGCCCCACCCAAACCTACCATTGTATATCTTGTTATGACCTCATAATACCCCATGAAACAATAAAATCTTTAGAGTTTGAAAGTAAGTGCATTCAAAGAGGATCAAAGCGCACCTTAACTTTATAGGATCCCCTCTTCCTTGACAATAAACCTGTGTAATATTCTCCCTGTGTAATGCTGCGTGTTTGGTTGTGATGCACATGCTAACCACATTCATGGCCTGTTTCTGGTCAGGAGCGGTCGTAACGAGCCCTGCCCAGAGCAACCACCCCCCAGACGGGTATGCGTGACCAGGATCCTGTCTTTAACAGACCTGGACCCGGATGTTCTGGAAAGCATGTACTCCTTAGGATGCTTCCGAGACCGGGTCAAACTCACACAGGACCTTACAAGTGAGGAGTGAGTAAATATAACCAATCAAACATTTCCACTTTGAATAGAAGGTAAATCCTCAACTGGCTTTGCTGATGTTGAAATGCATGAGGGAAGAAACTCAATTATCAGATAACTTTATATATCTGATTTATTTTCACCTACTTGATTATTTTTATGAACGATAAACGGATTCAACCCAATAGCCTGTGTTTCCATCTTCGGGCGTGTGGTGCACAATAACAATTTAAATTGCCTCACAGAGGCCCGCATGCAATTTGCAGGTGGACTTGAACGTACCCTGAAAAACATTCATAATTGTGTGTGGGCTGCATCTGACGTAATATCACTCTGTCTCATTGTCTGTATTTTTTCACTGCGGCCAGTCAATTACTTACTCCTTAATCTGCCTGGGATGGCAGGAACAAGAGCAACATTATCAGCAATGCCTCTTTTATCCCTCTCACTACCCATCCCTTTGTTCCTTTCTCTTCCGAGCTGGTGTGACTCCTCTCTACCCACATTGCACTGCAGTCTTCTTCAACAGGACATCCCAACAAGCAGTCACTTTATAGCTGAAAAGTGTTCATGTTAACAATGGATCAAATGATTGTGCAGTGCAAAAGAAAAAGATGATTATCACCCTGACTGTCATCGGCTCAGTTAAGTGTTGATCGGCTGTAGCCTGAAAGCGTCTGCAGCCAGTCTCCACAGACAGGAGCCTTTCTCTCATGGGCCTCTTTACGCCATTCCCCCTGTGGTACAATCAGTTCTATTCTTTTCTCATCTTTATTCGACCATAATAATAATTATTTTCTCCTTATTTTCTCATCTTTATTCGACCATTATTTTCTCACCATTATTTTCCATTATTTTCGCACCATTATTATTTTCTCACATTATTATTATTTCCATTATTTTCTTACATTATTATTTTCTCACATTATTATTTTCGCACCATTATTATTATTATTATTATTATTATTATTATTATTATTATTATTATTATTATTATTATTATTATTATTATTATTATTATTATTATTATTATTATTATTATTATATCATTATAGTGAGAAAACCATTATTTTCTCACCATTATTTTACCACCATTATTTTGGAACATTATTTTTTCATCTTTATTCGACCATACCCTGTCTGTTACCTGTCTGTTGACCCCTGTCTGTTACCCCTGTCTATTACCCTGTCTGTTACCGTGTCTATTACCCTGTAGCCGCAAGAGGGCACAAGCAAATGTCTTATTGCGCCGGTCCCAAGCCCGGATAAATAGAGAGGGTTGTGTCAGAAAGGGCATCCGATGTAAAACTTTTGCCAAACCAAACATGCGAATCAAAACTATGACTTCCATACCGGATCGGTGCTGCTCAACTACAGGGTTCCGGTGGAAATTGGACTACTATAGGTCGAAGAAGGAGTGGAGGAAAGTGTGTTCGTAGGAAAAGAGAGAAGAGGAACTAGAAGAGTATAGGACTGAGAGTAGGGAAATTAAATGTTGGGACTATGACAGGAAAAGGTAGAGAGTTTGTTGATATGATGCAGAGGAGGAAGGTAGACATTCTGTGTGTCCAGGAGACCAGGTGGAAAGGTAGCAAGGCTAGAAGTTTAGGAGCAGGGATCAAGTTGTTCTATCATGGTACAGATAGGAAGAGAAATGGAATAGGGGTTATCTTGAAGAAGGAGTTTGTTAGGAATGTCCTGGAGGTAAAAAGAGTGTCGGATAGAGTGATGAGCCTGAAAGTAGAAATCGATGGTGTGATGTTCAATGTTGTTAGCTGGGATGCTCCACAGGTAGGATGTGAGCAGGAGGAGAAGGAGGAATTCTGGTTGGACTTTGATGAATTGATGCAGAGCATACCTAGAAGTGAGAGGGTTGTCATTGAAGCAGACTTCAATGGACATGTTGGTGCAGGTAACAGAGGTGATGAGGAGGTGATGGGCAGGTTTGGTATCCAGGAGAGGAACTCAGAAGGACAGATGGTAGTTGACTTTGCAAAAAGGATGGAAATGGTTATAGTGAATACTTTCTTCCAGGAGAGGCAGGAACATAGGGTGACCTATAAGAGATCAGAGTGGAGCTAGGAGCACACAGGTAGACTACATCTTGTGTAGACTATGTTATCTGAAGGAGATCACTGACTGCAAAGTAGTGGTAGGCGAGAGTGTAGCCAAATAGCATAGGATGGTGGTGTGTAGGATGACTCTGGTGGTGAGGAAGATGAAGAGGGCAAAGACAGAGCAGAGGACGAAATGGTGTAAGCTAAAAAGGAAGAGTGTTGCATGACTTTTAGGAAGGGATTAAGACAGGCTCTGGGTGGTCAGGAGGTGCTTCCAGATGACTGGACAACAACAGCTAATGTGATCAGGGAGACAGGTAGGAGAGTATTTGGTGTGTCATCTGGAAGGAAAGTAGATAAGGAGACTTGGTGGTGGAATGAGGAGGTACAGGAGTGTTTACAGAGAAAGAAGTTAGCTAAGAAGAAGTGGGACACTCAGAGGACTGAGGAGAGTAGACAGGAGTACAGGGAGATGCAGCGTAAGGTGAAAGTAGAGGTGTCAAAGGCCAAACAAGGGGCTTATGATGACTTGTATGCTAGGTTGGACAGTAAGGAGGGAGAGACTGATCTATACAGGTTGGCAAGACAGAGAGACAGAGATGGGAAGGGTGTGCAGCAGGTTAGGGTGAGTTGATGAACAAGGAAAATCAGAGAGAACAAAGACTAGAAGAGGTGGCAGTTGTGGACCAGGAACTAGCAAAGATTAGTCAGGATGAAGTGAGGAGAGTATTAAAGAGGATGAAGAGTGGAAAGGCACTCTGTCCCGATGATATACCTGTAGAGGTATGGAAGTGTCTAGGAGAGGTGGCAGTAGAGTTTCTGACTGGGTTGTTCAACAGGATCTTAGATAGTGAGAAGATGCCTGAGGAATGGAGGAGAAGTGTGCTGATGCCCATTTTTAAGAACAAGGGAGATGTGCAGAGTTGTGGCAACTACAGAGGAATAAAGCTGATGAGCCATACAATGAAGTTATGGGAAAGAGTATTTGAAGCTAGACTAAGGGCAGAAGTGAACATTTGTGAGCAGCAGTATGGTTTCATGCCAAAAAAGAGCACTACGGATGCTGTACTTGCTTTGAAGATATTGATAGAGAAGTACAGAGAAGGCCAGAGGGAGCTGTATTGTGTTTTTGTAGATCTGGAGAAGGCTTATGACAGGGTGCCCAGAGAGGAACTGTGGTATTGTATGAAGAAGTCTGGAGTGGCAGAGAAGTATGTTAGAACGGTGCAGGACATGTATGAGGACTGTAAGACAGTGGTGAGGTGTGCTGTAATGTGACAGAATAGTTTAAGGTGGAGGTGGGACTGCATCAGGGATCAGCTCTGAGCCCCTTCTTGATTGCTATGGTGATGGACAGGCTGACAGACGAGGTTAGACAGGAATCTCCATGGACTATGATGTTTGCAGATGACATTGTGATCTGCAGTGAGAGCAGGGAACAGGTGGAGGAGAAGCTAGAGAGGTGGAGGTTTGTCCTGGAAAGGAGAGGAATGAAGGTTAGCCGCAGTAAGACAGAATACATGTGTGTGAATGAGAGGGACCCAAGTGGAAGAGTGAGGTTACAGGGAGAAGAGATCAAGAAGGTGGATGATTTTAAGTATTTAGGGTCAACAGTCCAGAGCAATGGAGAGTGTGGAAAAGAGGTGAAGAAGCGTGTACAGGCAGGATGGAACGGGTGGAGGAAAGTGTCAGGTGTGATGTGTGATAGAAGAGTTTCAGCTAAAATGAAAGGAAAGGTGTACAAAACTGTGGTGAGACCAGCGATGTTGTTTGGTCTAGAGACAGTGTCACTGAGGAAAAGACAGGAGACAGAGCTGGAGGTAGCAGAGATGAAGATGCTGAGGTTCTCTCTGGGAGTGACCAGGATGGATAGGATCAGGAATGAGTACATCAGAGGGACAGCACGTGTTAGAGGTTTTGGAGATGAAGTCAGAGAGGCCAGACCAAGATGGTTTGGACATGTCCAGAGGAGAGATAGTGAATGTATTGGTAGAAGGATGCTGAGCTTTTTCTCTTGTAGTTTTCTTGCCGTTATTTGAATTTAGATGTAATCTTTTTCCATCCCACTACTTTGAAATCTCCAAAATAACCTCCCTGTTCCCTCTTTTCCTGACCATTAGCATGTTGCTCTGGTTCTTCTTCCGCAGAGAGAACCAGGAGAAGATGATTTACTACCTCCTGTTGGACAGGAAGGAGCGATACCCCAGCTGTGAGGATGAGGATCTGCCACCCAGGAATGATGTTGGTAAGGGCAATGGCTGTCAGCTTTTGGCAATAACAATGAAGCAAATGCTTTTTTATAAATGCAAATTCTGTTTTACCATTTTAGATTTCAAGCAACAATATTAAAATGTCAAGCAAACTAAAAATGTAAAAGACATTTGCTTAAATTTCTAAACTAAAAATCTTTGGCACCCTAGACCCACCCCGGAAGCGCGTGGACTCCCCCATGTTGACACGACATGGCCGTTGTCGTCCAGAGAGGAAGAGCCTGGAGGTCCTCAGTGTCACAGACCAGGGGTCCCCCACCCCACCTCGCAAGGCTCTAGACACTAATGCACACAGCCAGAGGTGTGAAGCAGCAAACATACTAGATGCTTTTGTAGACAGACACTGGGTTAATATCAGCATTTCAAATGGGAACCACACATTTAATAATCTTAAAGCAGATTAGAATTCTAGACAGAAGAATATCTTTTGATAGTTGCTCCTGAACCTTCATTTTACGTTGATGAAGAACTTCCGTTTTCTATGGCAGGTCTCGATCAGTCAGTGGAGCTTCCACAGGTCTGTCCTGCAGTCCTCTCAGCAGCCCCAGGGTGAGAAGTTCCCTCCTTTCTTTTATCCTCATTTAAACTGTGGTACTGAAATATTTTTCTCTCTTTACATTTTCTCCCTTCTAATGGTCTGAACATCAGCAATGTTCAACAATGTATCTTTATGGACTCTAGGAAAATGTTTTGTGATTTTGAACTTGTACAACATCAGATCCCTGCTGGTCTTGGACCTGTTGTCTATTCAACCGTATATACAGTATTTTCTGCACTATAAGGCGCACTGGATTATAAAGCGCACCTTTAACGAATTGCTTATTCTGTAATTTATTCCATATACTGTATAAAGTGCACCAGATTATAATGCGCTCTGTAGGTTTATGAGAAAATTATAGGCTTTTGGGTGCATATTATGCAATTTCCTCCGGGATTAATAAAGTATCTATCTATTTATCTATCTATCTTATAGTGCGGAAAATACTGTAGTCTAAGATAGTGGGAGATTGGCTGTCACATAAATCAGTTTGCACATTATCACAGTGTAATCTGTCTTAATGTGCTCACTTTTCCACTTTCACGTGAGCATAAATTGAGAAAACCACGTTAATTAAATTTTCCACACTAAAATGCACACTGGATTATAAAGGGAACCCTCAAAGGGAATTGCCTATTTTAAAACCTTTTCACATATAAAGTGCACTGGATTATATAGTCCACTGGATTATAAAACACACTGGATTGTAAGGCGGACCTTCAATGAACGGCCTATTTCAAACTGTTTTTACTAGAATAGGGTGCACAGCATTATCAGGTACATAGAATAGAGACTGCTGTAATGGAGCCTTTTCTCAAATTTCAAGAGCCAAGTCACTGTTTGTCAAAGGTGCCTGGCAGGCTACAATTGATTTGCAAATGTGGTTGACACCTGAAGCAGCAGGTAACTTTAGGGGGGAGGGAGTGCAGTTTAGACTTTTGTATACTGTCTGGGTTGCTCACTAGATAGGCAACAGCGTGGGGGTTGAGGTTACAGCTGAGAGATGAGAACTCATCTTCAGTGAATGACCTATTTGAAAACTCTTTTTATATAAAGTCGCAATGAATTATTAGGCACACTGTCGTTTTTTGAGAACATTAAAGGGTTTTAGGTGCGCCTTATAGTGCAATTGTACAGTATATATAATTCTTATCATGGGGGCAAAAAGAAAAAGAATTGATTACTGTCATCATTGGTTACTAAATGTTTCCTGTATGTTATATAATAATCAGTGGGTGGGCCCATACAAAGAAATCTAAATAGAGTATACTGTATACTACATGCTTAAGTAATAATATATATTGGTTTTTGGTATTTTCTATAAGTCCAAATAAATAATAATATTTTAATATATTTTTAAAAGTTCCTGAGAACAAAACATAGTTTGTCACCTGTAAATGACATCATCTGTGTTGTACGCCAAATGCCATTTTAGATGTCAAACAAGGGAAGCTGTCTGACATGCTTACCTTGTCTTTTCACACAGTCTTTTAGTAAACATCTGTGTGTCATCAACACCTTCAATATATTAATATCAGTTCTGGCCATCAAAAGTGTAAAACCAAATTTCCTGTGTTCCTGTTTTCTCTGATAATTCTCACTGAAGCTGTCGCTGCTAGCTCTGCCTTTCCATCACACTGCCACATCCTCAGTCATACACATTCCCATTTCATAGTCTTATCATGCTTCCTTAGACAGACGTCTGTCTGCACACGGTGACGTGGATGAATAAAGAAACTGAAAAAAATATATAAACAGCAAACAAACAACTCTAAAGTAGAGACCATCGCGTCCATCTTCCAACTTCAGATTGATGCTTGTTGAAGAATCATTTCCACAAACCATAAGTCACCACCATTGCTTTCTCTCATCTGTCCATCCCTCTTTCCCTCCTTCTCTCCATCTCTCTATCTGCTCATCAGAGTCCGGTGTTCACTTTCAGCCAATCAGAAGTCACCCCCAACACCTCTTCATCCTCCAAAGAGTCCAAACCAGGAAGTACAACCACCTCTCGGCCATCCCGTCAAGCGCCCGATCCAAAAACCCAAACCCTGCCCTCAAAGGGCCCGAACGACCGCCCCCAGCTCCACTCCATGAAGTCCCTCCCCCTCCAGACTCCTCGCTCCCCCTCTCCCTCCCCCTCCCCGATCCTGTCTCCCATTCCACGCTTCTTCAACTTCCCGTCTCCGTCTGTATTCAAGTCCAAGAACGCCCACTCGTCCACTAACTCCTCTGCCACCCCTCCCTCTGCGTCACAGGTCACCCCCCAGGGCTCGCCGCTGGGCACACCTGTGCACCAAATCCAGAACCCTTCCTCCACCACCCCTCCTTCCTCTTCCTCCTCGTCTTCTTCTTCCAGAGCGGACGGAGCCGGCGGGGCCTCGCTTTCTTTGACCCCTCCATCGAGCCCAGGTGGAAGTGGAGGTTTGGCTGCCTCAGGCTCCGCCCACTGGAGAACACGGCTTAATTCGTTCAAAAATAACCTTCTAGGCTCCCCACGATTCCATCGGCGCAAACTGCAAGGTTAGTGAAGTTGAAGAAGTTAAACTGGTGTAAATGAAATGATTCCCATTATTATGCTGTATAATAAAACAACCGTTGGAGCGCGGAAGAGGTGTCAGCAGGCTGAAGCAGCTGTAGCTGGGGGGTGAATGTTGTCTGTATGGAACCTCATGTCTTGGGACATTCATACTGTGGTATGCCAGGTTGTGT
This sequence comes from Antennarius striatus, assembly GCF_040054535.1. Taxonomy (NCBI): domain Eukaryota; kingdom Metazoa; phylum Chordata; class Actinopteri; order Lophiiformes; family Antennariidae; genus Antennarius; species Antennarius striatus. Next base: position 16,886,600 of record NC_090791.1, read on the forward strand.
TGTTTCCTGTGAGGATGCTTTCTGTTGCTCCTGTGGTACAACTGATAAAACCTCACAGGAAATTTGCTTTCTTTCCTGACCTCAGGGTGGAACTGCGCGTTGAAATTAAATGAATGGTAATTTTTGAATCCTCTCCATTGGCTGAGATTAAAAATAAATAAATAAATAAATGAATTAAACATAGACTTACACCTGTAAGATGAAGCAACATTTTTCTCCATTGGTGTGATCTTGATCGTCTTCTAACTGTTCAGACAATCGGAGAATCTAAGTTAGAATCTGCTGTTACTCAGCAAGCAGCCTGAGGCTGTTATGAGTTGCAGCTAATTCTGTGATAACCTCTAGTTAGTGCAATTAAATTAAGGCCTGTCATCAAGATTCACTGCCCTTTTCCTTCCTCCTCCTTTCTCTGTCTAATTTTTTTTTTCCTATTTTAGTCCCCACATCTGAGGACATGTCCAGTTTGACCCCAGAGTCCAGTCCAGAGTAAGAACAACCATGCTTCTCTCTCTGTGTGAACATTTAAACTTGAATTCTGTGTGCAAAGATTGTGTAATGACAGTTATTAGGTAGTAGCTCAAAAACACTTTGCTCTTGATGTGCTTCACAAATTGATATTGATCTATTTACTGATATTGTTTAGTTCAACTGTTTCCTTTGGTCTCTTACTGTAAAGACTAAATAAATTAATAATCATCATGTTTTTAACAGTAATGCAAAAGGAATCACACAATATATCCACACTGTATCAGATTATAATCTATGAGTCACATTTTTTTAAGAATCTTCTCTATTATTTATGTTCTATCATCAGTTGAGGGTTGGGTTGAACTTTGATGTTGGGAAATCAGCAGACTTTTGTTCGATTTTGATTTTGTTTGGCTCCTTCACCATCTGATCGGCGAACTGCTGACGAGCAACTTCCATCTTGTCCATGTCATATATTTTGTATTTTCAAATACAAACTATATGATATGATATTAGACATCAGGGACATACCTTATAATACATGTCTTAACTAGACAGACAGAACATTTTCCGCGACAGCTCAAGAAGTTTTCTGGATTTCAAAGGGGGCATTCCATTGATAGCGATTTGTGACCTCACCACTAGATGCCACTAAATAAAACAAATTGGCCATTGAGGGAGCTGTTAGATTTCCCAAAGCTAAAAATATGAATCTGTGCTCTGATTTGTTTCCACCAACTTTAACAGCATGATCAAAATGCTATAAATAGCCAGTAGCCTGATTTAAGTGTCTCTCTCTCTCCATCAGTCTTCACAGGCTGGTTAAAAATAATACAAACATGCTGATTCTTTGCATACCAACTACTTTATGCTTGTGTGGTATAATAATTTTTTGTGGACCTGCAGACTGGCCAAGAAGTCGTGGTTCGGTCACTTCATCAGTCTTGAGAAGGAGGAGCAGATCTTTGTTTTGATTCGAGACAAGCCGCTCAGTTCGATCAAGGCCGACATCGTCCACGCCTTTCTGTCTGTGAGCACCATCGATAATCCTTAACAGCTTCCATGATGGTGTCATTTGTGGCATTGAATGCATAAATGTGATCTTTATGTACTGAGTTTCCCTTCATTTATTTGCAGATTCCATCACTCAGTCACAGTGTGGTGTCTCAGAACAGTTTCCGGGCAGAGTACAAGTCATGCGGTGGGCCCTCTGTCTTCCAGAAACCTGTCAAGTTCCAGGTTTTCTTTTTTCTCCTACCTCTTTAGCTTAAAGAGAAGTAGATGTTGACAGCTTAATGTTACCCATGGACAATCTGAACACCTGTAATTCCATGTAGACATCTCATGCAATGTGGAAGCTAAACTTAGAGGAACATTTATTTTGATGTCTCTGGTTGATCAGTTCTGGGTGAATGTATGTTTGATCTACTACATGATGCATGCATGACAGGAAATATTTATACATGAGGTAAACAATGCAGAAAGTTGGTTATTACATGTTTTATTCTCTGTTTTGAAGTTAATAATTGTTCAAAAACCCAGTGGAGCTCTCTGATCTGCAGGCTGGACTGAAAGAAACAGATCATTATTACATGGAGTGTAATGGAAAGAGTCCACCCTAAGAGTGCATCCAACTCTTAGTGATCTTTAATATTTGTACATGACCATCCTACATGAATTACACAACCTTTGACATGAACCTTCGTCTCTGCAGGTGGACATCGCTTTTTCTGAGGGAGACAGAGAGCGAGAGAAGGAGCGAGCCGAGAGGGAAGGAAGAAAAGAGATGGGTATCTACAGCGTTACCTTCACCCTAATAACAGGTGCTTATGGGCCCCGGGTTTGGACTCACACAGGATTCATAAACATAATTCAATTTAAAAAGTAAGACGATTGACTTCCAGCTTGTGTCTGAGTCCGTTTTTGCAGATCGTTTGATGTACTGAGAAAGAAGCTAAGGATGTTTTAACACCTGACAGCCCAAACTAAAGTTTAGGTTCTCTTTGAATTCTGTGAGTTTGATCTGGTTAGTTTGGGTTTAATTTTTTGTAACTGTCACGACATACCCACACCCTGTCATCATCTACTATGCTGGCTGCATCTCCCTTCCAAAAGATACGTGTAGGGTTACCTTTATTCGTCTGTACATCCGTCAGTGCATACATAACAGGGTATGATTGGCCACATCTTTTGAAAAATTGGGGGACAGACACAAGCTTTTTGTCAGCACCAAACCTATATTTGAGCCTTTTAAAAAACTGGAACACTTTTGTAGAAGGCTCTTTGGCAAGGTGGCACAGTGGGTAGCACTGTCGCCTCACAGCAAGAAAGTTCCGGGTTCTGTGTGGAGTTTGTATGTTCTCCCCGTGTCTTTGTGGGTTCTCTCCGAGTTCTCCAGTTACCTCCTACCTCCAAAAACCTCCATTTTAAAACTGAAGGCTTAGAGTTCAAAAATGCTCTTTCAAATGGTGTTAAATCAGATATGACTACTGAGTCTCCTCCTTCTCCTCTCAGGTCCCAGTCGTAGGTTTAAGAGAGTGGTGGAAACCATTCAGGCGCAGCTCCTGAGTACTCATGATCAGCCTTCTGTGCAGGCACTGGCTGGTAAGAAGCAGTCACACTCACACCCAACAGTTACCAGCGTTTGTTTCATCTCTTCTCTCCCTGGTTTACCTCAGATGAGAAGAACGGTCAACTTTCACGCCAGCCCAGCACTCCTTCACGTCAGAATTCCCGGCGTTCTGAAGGTGGGTCAGAAAGGGAGCGAGTAGAGAAGGAGTGTGTGGCAGACGGGGGGAACGGAAGCGGGAGCAGCAGCGGGACAGTCCTACAAAGGCGAGAGTCGGGAAAAGACAAGACCAGACTCCTCTCGTCACCCAACGGAACGCAGTCCCATCCTTGAAAAGAATGTTGAGGAAGAGAGGCGTGGATTAACCACCTGGCCTTTTTCTCTTCCTCCTTTCAAACCTTCCCATACTCTTTCCTTCCCTACATTCTTACTTTCTGCCTTGCGTCCTGCCATTATCCCAAAGCAACTGGATGTAGAAGGGGTAAGTTGTCCTTGAAGCTGATCTAGTGATATGATGGAGAAGACCCCGACAAATGGCTGATTTTAGCAGAAATGTGTACTTGTGGGAGGAGCGGGGGCAGGTTGAACCGGCCCCATTGGGACAAGTACAAAGACAGGATGCCCCCGAATCCCACTTTATCATACAAGAACGGCTGTCAGGCAGGAAAAACTCTTACTGTACCCACTTCAACAGATGAAGAAAGCACATGCCCTTCGCTCTGTCACAGCTAATGCATGGTTCAACAGGTAGCCTTCCATCAGTCAATCAATAAGACACAGGAAGGTATTGATCAACAAAAAAGCCTATTTAGTCATGTTTCTTTGTTGCTTTCCGACCAGCCAAGTGATGAAGGCCTTTCAAAGCCACATGACATGAGTCACATGAAAGGAACCTTCCATTCCTTCCTTCACTTTCTAATTGAAGAGGAATGTGTATTTTGAAATACATTAACAAAAAGAGTCCAGATTTATCATATTAAAGTGAAAGAAAATGGCTCCTACCCTGTAGTAAATTAACCGCTGTAATTTAACAATAAAGGAGTTTGATTGCTGAGGCATAACCCATGAATAATTGATCAAGAATGGCTCTACATAATGCAGTCCTAGACTTTGGTGAATATCAAAATAACACAATTATTTCTTGAGTGTATGAGCAGCATAAAGTCCCACCATTATTTCTGAATTATATTGATAAAGCTATACCGCATTGCCTTTAAAGGAGGAGAACCAGTGGATTAAGTAGATTTCACCTCATTTCGAGGACACACGGTCACAACGCAGGTATGATGATGTCTCACAAGTGAAAACTTGTCCTCTAGAAGAGACATGGATGTATAGATAGCAGAAGTTAGTTAGTAGCAGGTATCCTTATCTTAGCAAATGGAAGTAGAAAAACTAACCAAAAACTCGAGCTAAGGTAAAAATGAAAAGGAAGGTCAGTTGTGTCAAACAGGTGTTCTGTGTCTGTGCAACATTCATGCACCACATGTACATAGAAAGAGTCACTGTTCTTTCCTGTAGCCCACATACTCTCTGCGAAGCAACCCTTAGTTTTCACTTCACTAAAGATGGCTGTACCCATCATGCATTTGATTAGCCAATGCTAAAGTGAAACATATGTCTTCTTATGGCAGCCATATGTGACACCCATACCTTCATAGTAAAGTTTTGATAGGGGAGGTCTGCAAGGTGTATGGACTAATGTTCATTCATGAAAATACATCTTTGACTTCATCTAGTTGCATGCTATCTGCTATTAGCGGCTTCACATTACAGTATTTTCTGCACTATAAGGCGCAATGGACTATAAGGCGCACCTTCAATTAATGTCCTATTTTAAAACTTTTTCATGTATAGGGGCACTGGATTATAAGGCACACTGTCGGTTTTTGAGAAAATCAAAGGCTTCTAGGTGCACCTTTTAGTGCGGAAAATACTTTACTTGTACAAGTGACACAGGTAAAATCTGACTCACAGTGACAATTTGTTGTGAACACACCATAACTCTGTTCATGCTGGTGGCACATATCAACATACATAGTTACCACTGCTAAGACAAAGATACACATTTAATGTGACTAACTGACACCGCTAACAGCTAATGTTGGAATTAACATGAGAATGTTTTTAATACAGTATTTTTGTCTCCTTTCACTTAATATTGAGTCACTTAAACACATACAGTATGTATGTACAGTAGTTCCTGAAAAGAAGGCACAGTAGGCAGAGGGATCAAGAACATCGCTGTCGTCGCTGTAAGAAAATTATTCTTGGTAATAAGTCAGACTGGACTCGGGCTGAAAAAGCTGTTGGAATTGAATGAAATACATTGCAAAATATTTTCTAGACATCTTTGTGGAAATGCAATTTATATATTTAAGGGAGGGACTGCTTCACAGCCAGTGACTACAATGACCAGTGGCTCTTTCTGTACTTTACATATGGGCATGCAAATGTTGTATAAAAGATATGAAAGCGATCCATGAACTGTCATGTATGGATTGTGACGGAATTATATAAGTAAAGACGCTGGTAAAAGAGGACTACATATTTAAGCTTTTGAGAGCCACGATCAATCAACAGAAACATGTATAATGTTCTTTTGAAAAGGATGCAAAACTACTCAAAGCCTAACCAAAAGTGTCAGTTCTCACTGTCTCTCTGGAAGGAACACAGGAGGATGTAAAGAGAGAGGCAGGTAGAGGTGAACAAATTCCTGATGCACCTTTCACAAAGACACTAGAAAGAAAATGATTGGGTGTGTCATCGACCGCTCTCTGGAGGCACATAAAGAATGAAATTAACTCGAGTTATTTATCTCTTTATTCTTTTCTTCAGCTTTGCTCTGGTCTGTTTTCTGTCTAATGTTTTTCCCCAGAGGACAGATGGTGGCACAAACACGAATGTCAGAAGATTTTTTTTCCAAATTATTGTAGGAGTCTTGACACATTTTTGTTATATATGTTTATTGAAAATGAATGAATCTATTTATTTCTATTTTTTTGCTTTGTAAATGTTCTGTTTCTTTTTGAAAGTGTAATAGGTGAAGACAGGGAGACGACACAAAAATTTCACGATGCTGAACAAACCAGTTTTTCATAGATTATTGTCCTTTTCTTTACTTTTATTATTTATTATATTTACTGCTACAAAGATACCACTATCCTCATACTGTGTTTTTAACTGTCTAACATTTTGCATTAATATTTTGACGCACAATTAATTTTAATGATGTGGTGTTCCGATGCTAATCTTGTATACTATGCTTATGGCTTTTGGGCATTATCAGGTAAAAGAAATCATATTATCATGATTATGGTTTACGAGGACATGCAAAACTGACATTTCTATTGACTTCCACTGCAAGTTCTATGAATAGCAAATGCTAACATCCTAATAATTTCAACCAAGCAGGTGAGGTAGGTGAAACATTTTACCTGCTGAACAGCATGTTGGCATGGATTTTGCAAGCGCTTTGGCAACGCTGAGATTAGCATTTAGCTCAAAGTGTCTGTCTACAGCCTCAAGGAGCAGCTACTAAAGCTGTAGACATTCAGACATCTTTGAAATGATTAACAGTAAGCGCAAACACAAATGTAACATTTCTGCCCTATGGAATACTTACATAAAAAACAGACATGCCAATGAAGCTAATAAGCATTCCTTCTCCACTTTCACTTGAACTGAAAAACCTGAACAAAAATGGAAAGAAAAAGCATTTCAATTTTTTAAAATTTTTTTTACAAATCCCAAAAAAGCTGGAAAATGTGGTTGACCATTGTATGATGTCCTACAAACTGTTTACACCACATAAACAACATTAGCATCTACATTATGATAAGGTTATCAAAGCCATTGATGAATTTTTTTGCATTTTAGAAGTTTTTTGGGAAAACTGTTCTTCACAGTTTTGCACTTTTAGGTGACAGAGGCCACATTTGGCATAAAACGGAGAGACTTCCATTGTGTATAATTTGCTTACCCCTTCTTATGTAATCAGAAGCTTTCTTTTCTCATCTGGCACTTAAAGTGGGCCCCTTAGAATCCTACAGGAAGATGTGAAACATCTGAAGGTCACAGGCCACAGAGGTTTAAAGTTACACATTCATACACGAGGAAGAAAGTGTTATGTCATAGTCTTCTTTTTTAAAACATGGGGTCAGAGTCGAGCTCATCTTCCATCCATTTTTAGAGAGAAAGAAGCTAGTTAGGGAGAAAGAAAGGCTAAGAAGCTGTTCTAGAATTTGCTATATTCTGCTTCAAACTGTACTCAAACACAGTGGGACTCTGCACTTTTATGGCCGAGAGGCCCCAGCACTCACAAAACTCTCCTGTTGAAAGAAATCCCCCCCCCCCCTTCACTCATTCCTCCTCTCCCCCATTCATCTGTTCACTTTACATTTTGTATAACCCCCATTCCTCCACTTGGTATCTCTTGAATCCAACTGCACATATACCTCCTCCTTCTATAATCATCCCTTCCTCTCTTTTCCTTGTGTACTTTTTATGCAGTGTATACTTCAATGCAGATGTTGTATACATGTGTATACACTGTATGTGTGTCTCCATCTCCATTATATGCCATCCATATCTATGTAGCATTCACTATCGTTTATCGACACTGTAGTCACCATACAACTATTCCTCTCATCATTATCGCTTATTCCTGTTCTGCAGTGAAAAATCGTACGACTATAATCTCTTGACTCCTTCCCATATTCAGCTCTACTCCTGCCACACCCCACCCATGACCACCCGCCCATCTTGTGGCACAATTCACTCCATGTGGTACAAGAAGTTTTTTTTTTTCTCACTCTGGAGAAATTTGTGATATCAGCATTAAATCGGGAAGAGGAGGTGTGTGGGGGAGGGTGGGTCGGGAAAACTGCTAAAACGAATGATGACGACGACAACAACAATAAAGAGAAATGTCTGTAGTATAAATACAAAAAAGGAAAAGTGCACTATAATGACAATGATTAATATTGCCTGTGAGAAATACTGACCAATAAACAATAATGGAAATAGAGTTGGTGTTTGTGTTCCTTCTTATTGATGAAAAAAATCCAAAAAGCATTCAAGAAAGCTAAAAAAGTAAAAGTTAGTTTGCTAATCAGTGTGTCCAGAAAGTATTCACTGCCTCAGGCTGGCTCATAGATGACAAGAAATGGTAACCAGGACACAGATACACCTGTTTTTGATACTAACATAACGGAGACACGAGAGTACAGTATGGAAGCAATGACAGACACACTGTTTGAAATGGAAACATCCTATAAAATGAAGAATGTGTGTATTTTACTAAATTGAAGGAACTAAACATCAGACACATAATCTGCATTGCCCCATTAAAGGTCATCAGTTTCTCCTGGCTAAAGAAGAAACACAACGATTGTAACATAAAGTTGAAAAGCCAGGATCTGTGATGCATCAGAGGCATGTTTGTTCTCATGGCATAAATAGTTATACATCTGTCAATACACCATTATAATACACCATTATAATACACCATTATAGCTGCAAGTTCCACAGACGTCTTTTTCAGGGGCATGCCTGCTAAATCCCATGAGATAATGTGAAGCCACAATCGGTGTTACAACAGTGCTGCGCCCCAAAATGAAGCATTACTAGAGTGACCCACCTGAAGTTCAAACTTGTCTCCATTAAAAATGTAAACTTATATACAGTACATCTATTAATAAATAGAAAAACAACTTTCACTTTAAATGTAGTTTAGGAAACAACAGGGTCAAGGGATGACAATAGATACTGTTTTACTATTTACCTCAACGCTTCATCTGAAGAAAAAAGAAAGAAAGCAGCAGAATTTGTGGGGGGAAAAAAGAAGAAATGGGATGAAATAAAAGCTTTGGTTGCTGTTACCTGCCTGGTCGCATTTCTTTAAGAAAAAATCGTCCATGTGTAAGAAGAAATGGGCGTGTCTGTGGGAGCGTCCTACGTAATTTCTCGAAGAGCAAATTGAAAGAAGAGCACTCACTCTACTATGAATATGTCCAACAATTTTAGTTTGTACAGCTGAGACATAAAATTCTCTAATATATTCTAATACATATATTCTATTTACTATTATACATAAAGCGTATGCTTGGATGATTTAAATCCCAAAATCATATTTCGGCACTTCATCCTTTTTGTATTTTTAACTTTTCATCAGAGTGGTTCCTCTTTTTAGCTCACCCTATCTTTGCCCGCTGGCACTGATTGCGTTGTTGGCTGAAGACGGGGCTCGACTGAGTGCCTCTGTTGTCGGTTCTAGAAGAAGGGAGGAGCAGTCAAACGATTGTACGGAGCTTTTCATCGAGGTAACTCTTCGAAAAACAGTCCAGGTATAGTTTCATACTATTTAAACCGTCCCTCTTTGAACCGTAGCACTATTTTTCCTCAGGAGAAAGTGCACACGCCCCTTGGTTTACAATGTTTGGTCTTATTCATCGTGGAGTGGGAGATGGTGCTCAGCTTTGAATGGACCACTCTGTGTTAATAAGTAGTGATGTTGCACAGGGATCCAGTGCCTACGGAAGCTCCCTTCCTAATGAATTCTGATAAGGTGTTGCTTTCAGGTTTTGTGTGTGTTATTGGTGGCCTTTTAGGGTTTTCTGTCCGCCCACATAGCATCATAATGATGTGGTGGCGGAGCAGCCCCGTGTTCACATGAACTAGTTCCTTAAACGCAGCTTGTTGATGTCGGCCAGGAGCTGAGGATGACTTCACGCTAACGTTCCCACTGAAATGACACCCTTTGGGTGACACTGAGACCCTACAGCGACTACCGGTGCCGTGAAATACATTTAAATACAAACTTCAGCAACATGCAGGGATACCCTCTACGTTAAAATGAGATTTATCCAATATGAAAGGCTTCAAAGCATCGCTTGCACTTCCCATCAATACGATGTTTACCGGATATTTGAAGTTAATTTGGCTAAAAAGAGTAAAGAATACCAGCGCTTACTAGGTGTTAAAGTCAGTTTAGTCGTTTTATTTCATAAACAAAATGGTAAAGTACTTGTAAGCTACATGAACCCGAGTTCATTAGTTTACAGTGCGGAGCAGGAATTTACGTGTGCTCGTGAACGCGCCTTTCTTCCCGCCGCGCTTGCGCTCGTGTGTGCATTGGGACGTTCTTCTCGCGTGCGCTCCACGCTCCTGCAGGTGAAGCATGTTCTTTCACATTTTACCGACCTCAGGTGAGGAGTCAGCAGCTCTGGTAGCATCACAGGATTATACCAGCGTGTTACACTTCATCTGTTTGCAGCAACCACATTAAACAAGAAAACTTGAATTATTTCAATTCAGCAGATATTACGGCAACACGTTTCTTTAATTTACTTTTTCAATTTATGTCATGAATCACTTTATTTTTTATTTTATTTGTTTAGCACATGTTCAGTACGAGTACAAAAACTGTGCAAGGTGGGAACGAAGCCTTATTAGGCGTGTACAGAGTTCCACACATGGCTGTATCAAATTCAAGACATGCAGGCTAAACAATCAACTGAAGAAAACAACAACAAAAATTGTGTGTTAATTCCAAAAAGAAGAAGGCAGTAAAGACAAATCACGCACAATCAGTACAAAAAAATGGATTAACAAATCTGTCAGAAGAACAAATGCAAAGATCATGAAGACAGAAGGTATTTTATCAGACAATTTTTTGAAAACAGAGAAGGAGAATATTGATTGCAGTGTTGGGCTTAATTAGTGTTGGGCTTAATCAGTTTTCAGAAACTGCTGCAGTCTGTAAATGATTCAACTCTTAACAAAAGATGTCTCTAGTTTTTAGCAGAGACCCTTTAGCTGCTAACATGATGAACATCCAGACACCAGCTTCTGGCAGCGTTCCTGAGGAGTCTTAGTCCATAGCTCATGAACAAACCCCTCCACTTCCTGAATATTCCTGGTTTACCTGCTACAAACACCTTCTTCAGATCCCACTAGAGATTTTCTGTGGATTCAATCAGGTGATTCTTCTAGGTTTTCCTGATGCTTGATGGACTCTGTTTGTCTTCTTGCTGCTGGTTTCCAAGGCAGCAAAGCTGCCCCAGAGCATCACTGAACCACCGCCATGTTTCACTGTTGGTGGTGTTCTATACAGCATCATTCTTGCTGATCCAGAGGTCTGAAAAGTTACAGGATTGATTATGTCGTCCTCAGAATAGCTAATAAAACTTCTGTGTCTGAACTAGATGGCTTTAAGCTTCTGAAGTCCAATTTTCTTGAGTTTTTGAGTCAGCGGTGGTGCAGACATGGAGGATGTAAGAAAATCCAGTTCTTAGAAGAAAGACCTTGTGTAAAAGTTTGAAATTAAGTCTCTGAAAGTTGGCTTGGATCTTTAACAACATGAACATTATAAATGTTTTTTCTTTTTCACCGATCTCTTCAAACTTATTTTGTGTAAGTCTGACACAAGGATTAAATATATTTCTCTTGTAGTAGAGTTTAATTGCTTCGTTACCCAGTGTTTTATTTGGTCCATTGTATCTTCAGGGATTCTTCACACCTGTCTTTACTTCCTTTACTGCTCAACTTTACCTAATACTCTTGGTTCTTGCAGTATTTGAAGGGTAGGCCTAAAGCACCACTTGAAACAACACTGACTAAGACTTAAAGTAGTTGTTGTGTTGTTGAGTGCTGCAGAAGTCTGTGTTTACCTCATCTAATGAAGGCCTCATCTGCATGGAGGTTCATCAGAGCCAGAACACAACGCCCCCTGAGGGACAAAATAATTGCAGGCTGGATAATTAACTGCAAACCACATCAACTATATTGATTCTCTCCACTCTGGATCTCAGTGGAGAGCAAAGAGTTGGGTTAAATGTGGCGTGAGGATGATGATTTGGAGACTTGAAAGGAGTGAGGATGCTGCTCTGCTGTCTGTCAGGTTGATTTCCACGTGTCCAGAGCGCTGGGTAGAGGAGGTGTATGTGGTTGATCATCACCAAATAATTCTTCATGTCGGAGATCTCTTTTGATCTGATGGCTCTGCAATGAAGCAGGTTGAGATGTGACCTGTGTTGGAGAGCAGGGTCATCCAGCAGGGTGACAGCTATTCATCACGCATTCAGAGAAACTAGTTCTCCAGTCTGTCAGAGCTGCTGGGGTCACAATGATGTCATGGTATCATTTCTCAGAAATGAACCACATGGTCTGCAGCTGAACCTTTCATACCTTTCTTCTTTCTTTTTCATTTCTGGCTTCTTTTTGTCAAGCACACAAACACACACGCGCACACACACACACACACAGTTGGCTGTGGGAAGAGGGAAATATGCAGTAAGAATAACTTGCCAGGGCGGTTAGAGGGAAGAGGAAGTGATGATAGAGAGCGATGGTACACGCACTCACTCAATCACATTGTGTGTGTGTGTGTGTGTGTGTGTGTGATCACAGAGATTATATATTGACCTACTTTCTATTGGATGTGTGACACTAACTGGAAACATGTCATCATCCTCCAGTGTGTATCAGTGGCTTGGACTCATCTGCTGCAGCAGAACAGGCGTGTAGACAGTCTGTTACACACACACACACACACACACACACACACACACACACAAATGGTTGACTGACTGACCTAATCTCTGTAGATATTCAGCCTTACACATGACTGGCATGTCTCCATTCAAGTTGTGCTTGTCTGTTCAGCTAGTTTAGCAGTGTGTCAATGCTAAACGTTAGCTTCAGTTGTGTCCAATCTTAGAACATTGAGGAAACAGGACTGTAGGGTTTTGGAAACAAACAAAATGAGCATCAACACTTTCACTTTTCTGTCCAGTCAGTCATTCATTGCTTTGGAAGCCCCATGTGCCTGTCTGAGCCACAACCGCTCCCATCCAAACTAGACGGTATATTGGTATGTCCGTTAAAAGATGTTGAAAAGATAAGATTTCAAGAGAAACCTGCCAGAAAAGGCATCAGAATAAAAGAAATCAGGGGATTGGGTGTTCTGGCCTGCGTAGACCAGAATCAACTGCACGGCCACAGTTTGTGCAGAGAATCAAATAATTTTACTCTTGGACTTAAAATCTTATGAAGTTGTGATAAGTGATATTTCTAACGTTTCCCGTCCCTCGTCAGAGGCAGTAATGTTGGTTATGTATTAACTGGAGCTTCTGTGGCGGTGAAGCGTCCTGCAGGAAGGAGGAGGCTGTTCAGCCCTTCAGAGGAGTTACTGTCAGCACCGTTTAAAACACAGCGTCTCTAGTAAAGGGTTAATCTAGTCGGTCGTGTTCTGCTGCTGCAGGTATGTTTGCTGTTAATTTGTCATCGCTTTTCATACCATTAGGATTTAATGTTCTGTAGTGCTGAGAGCTACTTAAAAAAAAAGTCAAGTAGAATAATTTAGTTTAAATATCTCTAGAGTGGAGACACTAAAACTGCTCTAATGTGGACTCGGCTGTTGGACGCTGTGTTGCTGCTGTAGTTTGAAGCAGCTGAAGTTGAAATAGTTGCGAGAGTTAAATGGGAATAACAATCTACAGATTCACTGTGGATTAAAATGTACTTTTTTAGATATTCTGAAGTTACAGATTAATTTAAGAACCAGCTTATGCCTTTGTCATAAAGTTTTGTGTTATTGTCAGCGGTCCACTAAAACGTGTTTGAGAACACCTGGGGGGATGGAATGCATTCAACAGGTCTTACTTGTATAACTAGCTCATAGATGACTTGGTGAATTACTAACTTTAACTTTTTATTTTTCACTGTTGATACACATTTTAGAAAAATTAAAAACACTTGTTTTCTTTCGTGAAAAGTAAAAGATAGCGTAACTCAGGACCAGAACCTCAGTCATGGAGATCATGGCCCAGAAACGTGCTAGAAGTCTTTCCAGTACACACGGCCTCCAGAATTGTTAGAATGTGATGATGCCGCTTAAGTTCAATGCAGATGATCTCATCCCATTTCCTGTTGAGATTAAAAAACCTCAACAATCCCAGCAAGATAGGAGGTAGGGCCGTAAACCGCTGCCTTGCTAGATGATCCGTAATTGTCTGAAACCATGTCAGGCATTTCTGTCGGTGACCCTTACAGGATCTGATTTGAAAGTCCTTGCACCAGAATGTTGCTGCGCTGGTTGAACGTCTGCAGAGTTCGTTTGAGGGTGTACAGAGTTCAGGGAATGTTAATCGTTCACATCGGATGCACAAGAGTTGTGTTTCAGTCTTTGTCCGTCCAGACTGAGTCAACCAGCAGCAGCAGCCTGGAAACAATAGTTCCATGTCTGTCCCTCTCCAGCGTGGCTTGTTTTCCTTCCCTGCTGTTCCTTCAGGCGCTGCTTTGGAGAACCGGTGTTGTGTTAACAGAAGCTGAGATGATGTGACAAATATTTGCATTGGGTCATGTGTGATTGCTTTAAACTGCTTTTGGCCTTTTCGCCGCACACAAACTTTGGAAGGCAAGCCTTGATGTCTGCTGATGATGCTGCTTCATACCAGACCATAAGACGTCTGTTGGTCTATGAACTGTTAACCTCACGTTTTCCACGTTCTCCAGTGTGATGCTGCAGGTGTAGCTCCCACAGACGCTGACCGGCAGGCTGAATGCTCTGCTTCCCTACAGATCAACATGAATGAACTCCATCACAAGGCTCCATTAGTTTGGCCTCAGTGCAGTGATTTCACTCCTAGCATATAAACATTACATTATAGTCAGAAGGCAACAGTTTATTATGGCGTTCTTGAAAATCAATATATTATAATATGATTCATCCACATGACGCTGAGGAGCCAGAGCTTATGTCATGTGTTTGTACCAAAGTCTCATAGAGCTGAGCAGTGTTTCAGAATGTGAGCAAAACACAAGAGCGAAACCAGCGGATATCATTCCGAGAGGGAACCCGGCGATCACATTTTCCTTTGTTTCCATAGTGATGGCGGAGGCCCACCAGGCGGTGGCGTTCCAGTTCACCATAACGCCCGAAGGCATCGATCTGCAGCTGTCCTACCAGGCCCTGAACCAGATCTACCTATCAGGGGTTCGATCATGGAAGAAGAGACTCAGCCGCATGAGGGTGAGGATGACTGGCGGGATTGTTCCCTTCTTCATGTTTCACATTCATGCCAGCGCTGCATTGGAAACACTGTCCCACAGCCAATCAGTATCAGCGTAGGCAGTTGGCTGTGATGCATGGTGGGTCATACTGGGTCACGGTGCTCGAACATGGTTTGACGACAAACATTTGTGACACTCATCACCTGTATAGAGATGTGTTGTCTCATTTGATTCCACTGGAGAAAGAAAGCTAACTAATGGTGAGATTGGGAAAGGAGCTAACGTTAAAGGAAAAGGCACCTGTCAAAAGAGAAATTTTAGAGAAGTGTTCGTGACTACATGAACAGAAGTGTAGTTACTTGAAGACCGTTTTTGTCAGATGCCCGAGGAGCATTTTGGATACTACATCGATTGTCCCATTCCAGACGGAAACCATAGCTGGACAGACTGTTCATGCTAGCCAGCAAGTGTCTCTCAGAAATCGTTGCCGTTTCCTGTATCGTTCCTGCTGTTTGGACTTTCTGCTCAAAAACATGAAAAAAATATGTTAACTCGGGAATCCATGTATGAATACAGTGTATTCATACATGGATACACTGTATCCATGTATGAATACCCCTATACCCCCTATTCCTAACATAGCAGACGCCTTACGCCATATTGTTCACGTGATTCCTTCTGGCAGATGCTCAGTGATCGGTTGGGTGCTTGATTGACAGGTAGTGGGTGGAGTTGGTGACAGTGTTTTCAAGTGAGCTTATTCAAATATATAGGTGGGGAGATAAAGTGAGGAATGCTGGGCCTTTGCTAACAGGTAGTGACATGTTAACTCTACCATAGAAGGATGACAATCAACACAACGGTAGCCATCAGTGTAACATCAGTGACTTTTGGAGGAGCTTGAAGGCGTGATCATCAGGGTTCACTCAGCAGGAATGACCTCCGTCCGTCTCTGGAGGAGCGTCTGCTCCCAGGAAACGACCCGCTGACGCTGCCTCTCTTCCTCTGTGCTAACAGAACAGTTTGATCAAGGGCGTGTTCCCTGCCAGCCCATCATCGTGGCTGTTTGTCGTCATAGCGATCCTGGCCACCATGTACATGAGGTCAGATCCCAGCATGGGGCTCATCAACAAGATACAGCAGCACCTTCCACTCAGGTAGGCAGACACACGCACACACACACACACACACACACACACACACACACACACACACACACACACGCACGTCTGAGGAGATGACAGTCTGATGTGACGCTGGCGATCCGTGGCGCTGACTCAGTGTTCAGCGTTTGCTGCTGTAACCTGTTAATGAATTTTTTGGTGAATCATTCAACACCTGACATTTGTGTAAACATTCTAAGCACAGTCATTAATCATTCATCTATGCGTGTATCTGAAAAAGAGAAAATTCACTTTGTCCAAATCCAGTTTTATACTTTAACTTGTTTAAAACTTTACTGTTGTTATTATACACATGGTTGGTTTCAATATTTGCCTCTAAAGCCCAATAATCAATCTGTACCTGCTGGAACTACAAACCGGACGTGAATGACAGAGTAATAGTCTCGAGCAAACGTGTGTGTGTGTGTGTGTGTGTGTGGGTGTGTGTGGGTGGGTGTGGCGCTTGCTGTTGAACTCTCCCCTATTTTTTTCTGTCAGATCACCAACTGTGGTGTAGCTGTTGCAACAGTGCCTACTCACTGTCAACCTGGCAGTGACACACACACACACACACACACACACACACACACACACACACACACACACTCTGTTCCATCCTGATATGGGGCGGTGGGCTCATTTTGCTGCTAGACAGGAGCTTTTCTTCTGTTTTCTATGATCCCCCGTCCCCACAGGATCAAATCAGTGAAGGAATCACGTCTCTTATCGTTCTGTTGTCGGTAGACGTCCACGATCTCTACACACTAACTTCACCAAATATTAACAAAGATAATGAGTTGTGCCAGGATTAAATTTTTGTTTCCATTGAAATGTGATCGTGGGCTCTATAAGGTAAACAATACATTCTAGGTTCAAATACTAATGCAGTAGTTTTTCTTTTTAAATATTCAGAAGTTTTAGTTGTTGACTTTTTTATGGGAGATATTTTAAGTTGACTCTGAAGGTTTGGCGCCTTCTCCACAGCAACAATCCACAGTAGTATAGATGTACAGTAGGTCATCTCCTAGTGCAGGGGTGTCAGTCATTTTCACCAAGGGCCACATCAGCATAATGGCTGTCCCTAAAGGGCCAGATGTAACTTATAAATGTAACTAAATGTAACTCAATGTAATGTAACATAAATGTAACTAATCCTTAATGTTAAATAACTGACTTTGTTATTCAAGTTACAAACGTTAGAGTTGCACAGAAAAAATATGTTGTTTCTCTGTTATGACATAAATTATTTTATTTTGTCAGATTATGAAACCCACAGAAGTCCATCAATCAAGGATCAAACATTCCAAGTGAATAAAAAAATAATGACATTAACTTTGAGGCTATTTCAACCTTGACAAAAAACAATCACTTCATTGTGGGAAATGTGGTTTTGGTCAACGCACACTTTTGAGCTATTTATTTTTTGTTCTCGCGGGCCACATAAAATGATGTGGCGGGCCACATTTGGCCCCCAGGCCCAGAGTTTGTCACATATTTTCTAGTGGAATGGCATCAGTAGAATATTTTCTGTTTTCTTGCAAATACTTTTTTTATTTGGTCCAAAAGAATAAAGATGTGACTGAAGTTGTGCTCGGAGATTAATTGGAGCAAAGGGCTCTGGTTATCTGTCTGCACAAGAAAATATGAAGTAATACAAATTTACGTCCAGGTTGTCAGGACCGCTCACCCAGAGTTCAAATTTCAAACTTCCTGGAGCTATAAACAAATTTGTTTGGCAACTGGACAATATTTGGCTCAGAGGCCACTGAGTTCACAATGTGAGGACTTCTTTGACGGCATTACTCAAAACGCAGAAGTCACAGTTGGGGCATTTTCTGTGTAGAGCCTACATATAATAATACCTGAGTGGGATGTTTCTGTAAACATCAGAAAATGGAGCCCTCTCTCGTTCAACCCAGCAAAACCCATGTCAAAATGATAAACATGACAAAAATATGAGTAGCAGCAGTTAGGAGCTGTTGGGTCTAAATCTCGAACATTCACTCAAAAACTGTTCTAAGCTAGACCAGGGTCATCAGACAAAGGCACCCAGAGAGGTTTTAAAGTTTTACCAGCTGCAGCAGGGAGAGACACAGAAGAGATGCACTTGACTTGGTGCAATTCAAAGTAGACTCTGGCTCTGTCCCACCCGGCTGCTTTCTTTTATTAAAAAATGGATAGAGCAGGGTTAGATAAAGACGCGCGCAGGCGTCGTAACAGTTTAGATCACACACAAGGTCGAGAACAATAAGACGTTTTTCTACATGTTGGGAGTTAACTTGTGGTTATCTATGTTGGAACATTTTAATCGTCATCAAGGTTGTAGCTGTCTGCAGTAGGTGATTAACTGGAACAGGATGTGTTTGTTAGTAAATTCGGGTGCAGCACTTCTAAATGTAGATTATGACATTTTAGAAACACACATATACTTCATTTAAATTTTAGCTTATCTTACAGGAGCTTAAAAAATACATCAGTAGAAGGAGTTTGGAACCAGAGCTTCTTATTTTAATGCAAATTGTTAATCATTTTGAAGCCTCTGGATTTTTCTACAGTATGTGGATACATGCAGTTTGCTTGAATACAACATGAACATGAACCTGACACAGGATCTGTAGCACTAAGAAATAACAGAGTAATGATATGAGTCAAAGGTCAGGGTACAAAATGTGTGCTTTAACTTTTTATATTTCACAAATTAAAATTCTACTTTTTCTTTCATCATCATTTTAGGCTTTGTGCACACGTTCTTAATAGAAATCAAATAATGAAATATGAGTTTCAAAGTCATCTGTTCATGTCAGCTGTTCTCAGCTCTGCTGCTGTTTTACCAGCCAGTATTTGTTCTCTCTTCCCCGGTCCAGTCTACACGTGTCGCTCAGCGCCCAGGGTCAGACCATGGTGTCGGCGCTGGTCTTCAGCACTTTGCTGTGGCTCTCCCTCATCCTCGCTCTCAGGTTCTGCCTCAAGCTGCTCCTCTCCTACCACCAATGGATGTTCGAGCAGCACGGCCGAGTTTCCAACGTCACCAAAGTCTGGGTGGTAAGCTGCTACAGCTCCCTCTATGGAGGCTCTGCAGAGGTCAATTCAGGCCATGAACTGAGTTGCCCTGGTTCTAACATCGTGACCAGTTTAATATTACTTTGAAATTAAAAACAGAAAATCAAAAATCAAATTTCATGATCTGTTTTCATCAGACTTTGCTGAGCTTACTGTCGAGAAGGAAGCCTCTGCTGTACAGCTACCAAACGTCTCTACCTCACCAGCCGGTTCCTGCCATCAAAGACACCGTCAGCAGGGTGAGAGGACACGCTGACTTCATGTCTGCTGTGTTAATATCATGGCCTTCATGAGGAGAAGGTCAGGAGGAAGACTAACTATTAAAGACTCATCAGACACTCACTCACTGATGCCCTCTTCTGTCAGTACATGAACTCTGTGCGCCCCCTGCTGACGGATCCAGAGTTTAAACGGATGACTGAACTGGCCCGGGACTTTGAGTCGAACCTGGGAAACCGCCTGCAGCGTTACCTGAAGCTCAAGGCTCTGTGGGCCACCAACTATGTGAGTGTACTCAGTCACACACTAGAGCTCCGTCTGTTTGTCCAGTAATCTGTTAGTAGATCAGGAAGACATTCTGAAAGATTTAAAGGTCATGGAAGGCAAGTGTAACAGATTTGAAGTGCGTAAATATGTATTCTGTTTGTATTATAATAAATCCAATTATTTAATTTACAGAATTTTAACAGATAAAAACTCGGAGTGTGGACGTTACAGCAGGACCTCTGTTAAAATAAGAATGTGGGTTCTGTGACATTGTGAACACAAAACGATCAAATATTCAGGAAAAGAAATGGCTTTTTCCCCCCTTTTTTTAGTCGACAAGTTTCGATTTAAAGTCGAAGATTCATGATGATAGAAGAGGCCACAATATACACATACAGCACTTTTTCCTTTTAGAAGCAAAGTGTTTTACACTGTCTTTCAAGAAGTGGTACAACCTTCAGATCGTTTTGGATACAGTATTTTTTTTTTTACATTAAACTGACAGGTATTTTTATTTTTACCTGTTTTTTAAGTCATTAAGAACCAGCTTGCACGTCCTTGAGCACACAGGTAGTGTTGGAGAACAGGGTGTTTGCTAAATCAGCGTTTGTTGACTTTCTGCTGAGGAATGTGAGTGGAGCTCACCTGTTACTCTTTATCAGTTGTGTTCCGGAAAACTTGTATTTGAGTAGAATTAAGAATTAAGGGCCGTCCAGCGGGTGAATGAGTTTGAGGAATGTTGAAGGATTATACAGTAATCCCTCGCGTATTCACGCTTCAAGATGCCCGGCTTCACCTCATTGCAGATTTTTAGTAGGTGGTCACGTGATACTGTACACACATGCTATTGGCTTACAGTATCCGGAAGTGCGCTGCGTTCCGAAACTCACGGAACGCAGCGCACTTCTTTGTGTCAAAGAAACACTTAAAACCATTTTAAGCAGTTAACCAAATTGAATAGGAAAACATTCTGGTTCAGCAGATCTGGAGTCTGATCTTGTCTCTGTGCTGGAACATTATTGTCATTCACTGCAGACATAACCTGTTGCATCAGAAGTCTTGTAATCGCTCCTTTCCTTCCATGGCAATGCTTTTTTTTTTTTTTTTAAGATCCAGATGATTTGGATTTTTTTCCAAGGCCTGAACTGTTCTTTGGGCCATGTCCTACCTCAAAATGTCATCAAAATGCATTTTAGGTTTTTGAGCCATTCCACTGATCGACAAAGGGATGTTCCTTCACCAGTAAAGATGTGAAATGTACTGGAATTGGTTTTAGGTTTTTTCTTTCTATTTTGTTTCACACAAAGTAGAACGTGTCACCTTGTGGTTTCAGGTCAGCGACTGGTGGGAGGAATACATCTACTTGAGAAGCCGCGGTCCCATCATGGTTAACAGTAACTACTATGGCATGGTAACTATCCTACTATGGAATGGGAACTATCCTCTATAGCTTACAAAAAGACGGCTACAGATTCAGTTTTATCCGTTTTCAGCTTTAAATATAAATATAAGTCGGATCAGATGGACGCCTCTTCATTTCTAAAACTTTTTCATGTGTTATTTGTGTTTGTGTGTTTTCAGGACTTTCTGTATGTGACTCCGACCCCGGTGCAGGCCGCGAGGGCAGGAAACACCATCACCGCTCTGCTGCTCTACCGCCGGAAGGTCAACCGGGAGGAACTCAAACCAGTAAGAGCACACACACCCCTACAGAGCTCATCCACCAATGGGTAAAGTGTGTGTGTGTGTGTGTGTGTGTGTGTGTGTGTGTGTGTGTGTGTGTGTGTGTGATAATAAATATCAATAATGGAGGTGTTTCTGTGTTGCAGAGCCGTGTTCCAGGCACGGTCATTCCTCTGTGTGCTGCTCAGTATGAGAGGATGTTCAACACAACACGCACACCAGGAGAGGAAACCGGTAACACACACTGATGGATCTGAGTGTTTGAACATGAAGCCTGTAGACAAGGAGACCCTCATGCTAAATTAAAAACTTTGTAAAATAGAAGCAATTTAGAGGTAAAAACACAAATGGTTTTATTGTCAGATTTACTTTTGCTTTTTCTCCACAGATGTTCTCCAGCACTGGCAGGACAGTGAGTTTATAGCTGTGTACCATAGGGGGCGCTATTTCCGCCTGTGGGTGTACCGGGCGGGTCGGCTGCTGTCCCCCAGGGAGATCGAGTACCAGATCCAGAAGATCCTGGATGACTCTTCACCCCCACAACCTGGAGAAGACAAGCTGGGGGTGCTGACGGCTGGAGAGAGGTGAGACCAGCGGCCGCGATGGGAACGTGTCCGTTCTGGACAGAGCTGGGGTCTTGGGTGTAGAAGTGTGGTAAAAATCCCAAGTTAGCCAAAGCCCCACCGCCACAGGGCGCTTGTGTTGAAAATGTCATGATGGCGTTCAGTTTGTACCGTATGGATCATGTGTCGCCCCATCCCAGGATTCCGTGGGCTCAGATGAGGAAGCGGTACTTCAGCTCTGGCGTCAACAAGCGAGCACTAGACTACATCGAGAGAGCGGCCTTCTTCGTGACTTTAGATGATGATGAGCAAGGCATGAAGGGAGATGACCCCGTGGGAAACCTGGACCGCTACGCCAAGTCCCTGCTGCATGGAAAATGTTACGACAGGTGAGGAGGAAAGGAATGGGAGGAGAGAAGCATGCTCACCGCACAGGGGCTTCTGGGCTGCGGTTGAACCCAGTGATGTCATGGAAACAACGAAACTAAGGCCCGGTCCACACGATGCCAGAACTTTTTGAAAACGCAACTTTTTTGTGGTGTTTACGCCTTCCGTCCACACGACAACACAGATATCCGGAACGAAAACCCAACTTATTAAAAACGCTGGCTGAGGTGGATTTTTAAAAAAACGCTGGGTCTGCGTTGTCGTGTGAACGGCCTATCCGGAAATTTTTAAAAACGCTGACGTCTTGCCTGCGACAAAAAACCTCTGTGACGTCATATTTATGGGCCCGTGTGTTGTGACGACAAAACACGGAGGATTCCTATTGGATAAAATTTGACTCAATACTGCCACCACATGGTTTGGCATGCTTATAGCCGTCTTCGAAAATGCGCTGCTGCGTTTACGTGTGGACGGAGATTTTTTTGAAAGCTCTGTCGTGTGGACGCGAATCGTTTTCGATGTGTTTTTAAAAAGTTGTGTTTTCAAAAAAATCCGTCGTCATGTGGACGGGGCCTAAGTTAGACTTGAAAGCATTCATGCTTCTGATATGTGGTCTGGAGCTGATCTAATAGAGATCAGTGTTTAAATGGAATGAATCTGGAGGCTGAGGCAGATCATCTGTATATTATACCATAAAATATTACAATAACCACGAAAAGAAGGACCGCACACACGATGTCAGAAGATAAAGTGAAATTACCGTCATGTTGAACTTACTTTTTGGTTTGTGCTGTTCCTCAGCTCAACCTCACAGAGGCGCTAGCGAGCCTCTCAGGCTGATGGTGAGATCCAAACGCAGAACAGAGAATAGTAATGGATTCCATGGGCAGGGTTAGATTTTATTTCCATGTAAACTATCGTTTCTCAGCTTCTGTTTGCGTTAATTTGTGTTTGATTCTAATAGAATGTGGTTGTTAGAACGTATTACGTTATTTGTTTGTGTTCAGAGTCTTGTTTCCTGTCACATCTTGTTTCCTCTCTCCTCCGTGTCTCAGATGGTTCGATAAATCCTTCTCCATTGTCATCTACAAGAATGGGAAGAGTGGACTGAACGCAGAGCACTCCTGGGCCGATGCACCGACAGTTGCTCACCTTTGGGAGGTGTGTGTGTGTGTGTGTGTGTGTGTGTGTGTGCACGTGTGTGTGTGTGTGCACGTGTGTGTGTGTGTGTGATGCTCATCTCTTAGAAATAGAATAATGGTGAAGTTAGACCGTTATGATGTGGTGGGATTACGTTTCTGCTTGAAAACTTTTGATTTGGGGTCAGTGCTGGCTCTCTGGTCTAATTGGTTGGGGGGGGTGAGAGTTTTTCATATATGTTTGGATGTAAGCTTGAGCCTCCGTCTCTCTGCTCCAGTACACCCTGGCCACTGATGCCTTCCAGCTGGGCTACACTGAGGACGGACACTGTAAGGGTGACATCGAGCCCTGTCTCCCCCCACCACAGAGGCTCATCTGGGACATCCCATCTGAGGTGCGTCTTAGATTGGAAGTCTAGAGCATAACTTGATGTGTATAAAGCAAGTCTTTAGTGTAGAAACCTGTTTCAGACGAGTGTACCACCTCTTGTTCCTTTCATCTGGGATTGCAAAACTTTCTCACATCTGCTAAGAGAGATTAAAACATTTCCAATGAAATGACGAATGCGTGTTTTTATACCAATTAAACTGGCCTTGCTTGCTAGAGCCAGGTTCCTGAATGACTGCTGATCATAAACAAGGTCACGCTGTGAAAAGATCATCAGTCATGGTTGTTCAGGAGAGATTTATGAACACAGGATTTCAGCCAACTGGGGGTTACTAAAGCACATTTCTTCTTTTTCTGAAGAAAGTAACCCAAGGAAGGACAGTTATATCAGTTCCGCTTTTTTAATCCTTTCAATATAAACTTTCCAGTCAAAATGTCATCAAGCCGTTTGACCGTTTGTTTGTTAAACACAGCTCTTCAGGACAACTTTGAGAAAATAAATATTAAGTAGTTGTGAAATTTTACAGTTTCAGGTAAGAACTCTGTCACAAAACTAAACTTTGCTGGTCAAAGCGATTGAAGGGATATGAAGCAGCACACGGTCCAGGCGTTGCAGATCAGGGACAGAAATAAAGCTGAGCTTTTGGTCAGAAGTCTGACCTTCACAGGCCAGCCGAATAAATTGACTAACCTCCTGAAGCTGGTCCCCCCACTTTTGATTGCCATCCAGAGTACTTTCTACTTTTGTCTCTAGTATGTGGACATTGGTGATCTCAGCAATTTGGGTTCCATCAGACAGTAAGTGACAATATTAAAAAAAAAAACAGCGTCTGTTTTGATGCACTCTATTATTGAAGATAAGTCTAACATTTACTGGAGTTTCATGACTTTTTGAGTAATCAGCTGCAGGGTCATATTTTCTGTTTCTGGTGTGGACTTGCTATTCCATCGGTATTTGCAGGCATCAAAGGCCAGTGGAGCTCTGGTCTGGATTTAAAGCAGCAGCCAGCCAACATGTGAATCACTGCAGGTTTAGGACTGTCAGTCTGCTATCTGCAGAGAAGAACCAGTTGAAGGATTGGAGGCTTTGGGCCTAATGAGGACGTTACACGAACAAATACAGGGAGGTGCAGTTTACATAAATGTGTCAGCTTTGGTCAAACCAACACACTGAAGGTAAATGAGCAGTGACTTACATGGTTGTGCTTCTGCACGTCAGACCAATCAGGAATATGGTGTGTATTTTAGCTCTACTCCAAGTCTCTGACCCTGACAACGATAAAAGAAAATAATACAGCAGTCTAAGTCACCCATCTGACACGTCAGTGTTTCTTCCTATCTTTAAGTGTTTTATTTATGGCTTCCCTTTTGGGTTCATCTGAAGCTTCTTTTCGCTTTCCTCCAGTACATTTCACCACCAAAGGAATGTTCTCTCAGCACCTTTGACACACACTTAGACCAAAAACAGGAAAACTTGCTTTCAACTTTTCCGTAAAGTTGTTCTGCAAGGTAAAATATTCAACACGTCGAATAATGGATTTCAGTGGCTAATCATAGTTCGTTGGTGGATTGACTGTTTTAATAATCAGGGAGGTCTCCACAGTCAGCTCCTTCCAGTAAAAGATGACGCCTGTGGGCCATCAAGTCGATCACGTCAGAGGACAGACTCATGTTTTTGTTTTTGAGTAATGCAGGTCCCACATAATCAAGTTTTATTTATATAGTGCTTAATCATGACAGCAGACATTTCAAAGCGCTTTGACAGAGAAACCCAACTGAACCCTCCAGAGCAAGCATAAGCGACAGCGGCGGGGAAAAACTCCCTCCATGAGGAAGAAACTCTGGGCAGGACCCAGACTCTTTTGGGCGGCCATCCGCCTCGACCGGTTGGGTGGAAAAGAAATCAAAGGAAGACAAGAACAGCATCAGAGAGAGAGAGACAGAGAGAGAGAGACAGATAGGCCAGATAGAGACAGTATCAATATGGTTAAGGTTGCTAAAGTCAAGGCACAATTACAGCTGTGTGGATGACTGTATGGCGGCACGGAGGAAGAAAGGAAGCAGGACCCCAGCCGATGGATAGTTGAGGGGTGGTACTGGTGGGCTTGGAGGATAAGGTGCACAGCACATGGAGAGATGGGGGTGATACTGGTTAACCCGTAACCCGTATGTTAATGGGCTCACAGCGACCACCAGAGCACTGGCTACCCTCACTCTGAGCCTAAAATGGAATTAGATTATAGGAAAACTTTGGCATGACTCATCATCGTCTCTTCACAGTTTTGATCAGTACTATCAGACCGAGAATGTTGACTTGTGTGGAATGGCGTTCCAGACGAAATAGTTTTTCCATGATTATTTTTTTATAAGGCCAGAATCTCTTCCCTCAGGAGCGAAATGAGTTCAGACAAACTCCGGTGGTTGTGTTCTCTAACGATTAGTATTCACATTGGTATGTCTGCTGAACTCCAGTGTAAGAGCAAGAATCTGTGTCGCTGAGAACTTTTTATTTTCAAAAACTTTTAAAGAAAAATTTTTCTTTCTTTTTTTTTTTTTTTTTTAATGGAAGAAGAGTCTAGAAGGAAACACAAAAGCCTGCTGACTATCAGAGGGAGTAAATGAAATAAACAGACACGCCTTCTGAGAGTGAGTTGGGGTGGTTTCCTGCCATAAAAGTCCTGTTGTTCCTGTCAGAGCTGCCGCCTACAGGATGATCGAAGGGGAGGGGAAGAAGGAGACTTGATCTGTCCTGCTGAAGTGTTTCTTTGGTGTTTGTAAGGCGTTCTCCATGACGTTATTCAATGCTGTCTGTCCACTTCTCTTGGTCATGAAGCAGCATGTGTTCTATT
The DNA here is from genome assembly GCF_040054535.1 of Antennarius striatus. NCBI lineage: Eukaryota > Metazoa > Chordata > Actinopteri > Lophiiformes > Antennariidae > Antennarius > Antennarius striatus. The sequence goes on from NC_090791.1 coordinate 16,913,370, forward strand.
CGAGATTTTTATCATACAATCAAACGCACTTTGAACTTGAAAATTGTTTCCAAAGTATTCAGCTGAGTTATGTCCACCTGGCAAAGAGAAATCCTACTCCGTTCACCAAACTGTTTTTCTTCTAGCTTACTTCACGAGAGTGAAGGATGTGGGAGTTCATAGTGCAGCTGTTTGTTTTATTAAGATGGTAGAGATCCATTGCTTTAGTGCAGAACTGTTTCAGCTCTGCGATTGTTATAGATTTTCGTACAGCTATTGAATACTTTGCATGCATTTGCTAATAACTCTAATTCAGTCATTCCCATCAACCTCAGCTGGACTATATTTACTACAAATGTGAGTGTACTAGGACACTGAGCAGAGAGGGTAAACGTGGTGAATGTTAAACGAGTTGTATCTGGTGTGGAACAAGTCTTTCTGTAGAAAACAGATTGAAAAGAAATAGATGAGGCATGATGAGAGAGAAATAAAATTATTTTCTTCTCAAAATCATTTTCATGTCTGCTGTCTGAAGCATGACAGCGATCTAAGTCACATTAACTTGTCACCAGGCTAAACTAAAGATATCCATTCCCACTTCTGTACTGTACTTTATTTAGGAATACATTTCCAATAATATTTGGTTACTACGAAGCTATTCACATTTTTTAAATAATAATAAAATTTTCATTTTCCATGATATTTTAAATTGATTGAGCTGCATATGTCTTTCCTGGAGATGAGTTTATGTGTCCTGTTCTCCACTTTGAGGGGCGGGGCTTACATTAAACATTGATGGAACTTAAAGTAATTAATTCAAACCATAAATATACAGTAGTTACAATATTTGTCAGAAAAACTTGTGTTAACACAACAGATGGACGAACGTATGAGGGGAAAATCATTGAACAAGTTTTACAGTAAACATGCTAACATTGCATTTTTAACTTTACTTTCCGTTTCTTTGTGCATCCTGAAGATGCTTTGAAACGATCTGAAACATGAATGAGCTCCAGGAGGAGTCATCGCTCTCCTTGGCTGCTTTCCTCTTCTGCTTGTTGGCTCCATTTTTGATCACAGCATCTCTTGTGAAAAAATTTCAATCCGACTGGAACATAAAAAAAAGAACCAAGGCTTTTTAAGTCCGAAATTATACAGGCTCCAGGAAAAGGAAGGGCGCTTCAGGAGAAAGTGGCAAACAAGCTTTTACTGAACTGAAAACGTGAACTGAAAGTAGCTCATCTTCTTTCAGTGTTCATTTAAGCAAGAAGCTCTTAAAGTCAGAGGTGTAAAACTGTTTGCTTCCTATTAATTCAAGAGTTTTGATGTTTTTCAATCAAACACGCAGTTATTAATTTATACAAAATGCCCTTGTATATTCACGTGTGCTTTTTCCTTGGACAAAGCCTGGAAACAAAAGCCTTTTTCCTCCACCTTGAAACATCAAATCTCATTGGTCTGATTCCAGTTGTTGAGTCATTTTCTTATCTGCTTGTTTCAGGTCCAGGAGCAGGTCGGCAGGTCTCTGGCTTTGGCCCAGGCAGTGGCAGATGATGTGGACTGTCACGTGTTTCCCTTCAGAGACTTTGGAAAAGGCCGGATCAAGAAGCTACGTATCAGCCCTGATGCATTCATACAGCTCAGCTTACAGCTGGCATACTACAGGGTAAAACATTCACGTCAACACACGAATGTTTGAATGACAGAGTTGATATTGTAATGCATGGCATGAAAACGAAACAATGATCCCGTCCTACAACACCAGTGTTGGTGTTCTATATCTGTGTCCAGCACCAATGTGGAAAATGGTCTCCTGTTGCTCTGCCTTCTCTTCCTGTGATCTCATTATGGAACCTAACTGAAGTTTATACCATGATAAACATTGTTGGCTCTATATAAACTGAGTATATGTTAATATTTTTATTGTTTTTATCAGTCTTGTGGCTTCATCTTTCTCTAAACCACTCCTTCTCTTCCTCCTTCCTCCAGGATCGGGGTGGTTTCTGCCTGACTTATGAAGCGTCAATGACCCGTCTGTTCAGGGAGGGGAGGACCGAGACGGTGCGATCCTGCTCCAACGAGAGTTCTGCCTTCGTCAAAGCTCTGGAGAATGGAGAGGTACCGATAGATTCTGGAAGCTTGAATCAGAAGCGTCTGAGCGGAGCTCCAGGTGCTTCTGATCCAACGTTGCAGAAAAACACGGAAGAGAGTCAACACAAGCATACTGATAAAACACACATAGGTGTTGTCCACCTGGATCAAACCAAATCATGGTTGAGTTTAACAGTGTGCTGACCTTTTTTGTTTCGGTGTTTCACTTTCTTAACAATTACAGTATTTACACCAGGCTGTGTTCACCAATAAGCACAATAAAATAAAAAATTTGAAAAAAACTGAGTATGATTTGAAGAAATCAAAAGTCAACTGAAAAAATTTATGTATATAAATATATACAGGTATGTGTGTATTTCTGAGTGAGAGAGACAATGCTGATGGGACGGTGATGTGAATGAACACACCACACAACGTAACACAAACCTGAACTGTGGTTTAGACTTTAACTTGTTAATAGTTGCTCAGAAGTCAAATCATTTAATGAGTTTGTAGAGTATGTGATTTTATCTTTATAGAATTCAAAGTGTGGTTTTGTTCTCCAGTCAGAGGATCGCTGCAGAAGTCTCTTCCGATTGGCTGCGGAGAACCACCAGAACCTTTATCGAATGGCTATGACCGGCGCTGGAATCGACAGACACCTCTTCTGTCTCTACGTGGTCTCCAAATACCTGGGCGTGGAGTCGCCCTTTCTCAAAGAGGTTAGGGTTCAGCGTGGCTGAGTGCTGCATCGTTCTGCTCTCACGGACAGACAGTCTGTGACGTGAAAACGCTTAAATGATGCGTTGATAACACACTTGTTGTCAAACGTGTTGTCCTGCTCCAGGTTTTGTCGGAGCCTTGGCGCCTCTCCACCAGTCAGACCCCGGTGCAGCAGATGGAGCTGTTTGACCTGAAGAACCACCCCGAATACATATCACTGGGTGGGGGCTTTGGACCTGTAAGTTACACACACACACACACACTTTGTTTTCCAGTGCCCCTTGCTTTCTGACTTACCCCTCAAAGCACGGGTACTAACACACATAATAACTTCAATGTACTATTCAAATTTGAAACATTTTAAGGTCACTTGGGTAGGTATCAGATTTTTGCACTGCTTTTGCCAGAGCGGTCCTCATCACTCACTCAAGCTGCCTCAGGTCTGAAAGCATTCTGGAGATTTCTACCAGGATCTTCTACAAAACAGTTTTTTTTACCCTACAAACTCTACAAACGTACACAGTATTTGAGGCTCTCCTCTGGCAGCGATTGACCCTGACGACCTCTCTGCTCACGGCAGGTTGCTGACGATGGTTATGGGGTTTCATACATCATTGTGGGCGAGGATATGATCAACTTCCACGTATCCTGCAAACACTCCTGCAGTGAGACAGTAAGTGAAGCCTTTACTTCGTCACTGTTTAGGTAAGATACTGAGTGACTAGAACTGGCACTTAGAACACACTGAGTGCCATCAGACACGTGCTGGAGAGATGGCTTATGGGAAAAGGAAGTGCAGACAGAGATATTATTCATCAGATTCCAACGTCAATGGTTCTGAGGGTTCGACCAGAGCGACTGACATGTTTGGATCACTGTTACTGTCCCGATGCATGAACTTGGCTATCTGGTTTCACTTCCTGTTTCCCAATATCAGCATCACGTGTTCAAATTTATGGTTTCAAGAAATAAATCATAACAGATCTCATGTGTTTAAAATTAGACTTTTTATGTGCTAGAGTGAGGATGTAAGATTTTTTAGTGTCGGCATGAACAAACAACCTGACATGTCTACACACGCTATAGCAGACTCTTCCATGTTCAAGAATATTCATATTTCCCAATGTCAAATGAAGGAAGGAAGTAGAAGCAGTTTACATATCGTATCAGATCTGACACAAAGTTCAACAATTATGTAACCTTAGCTTTTGTCATATTTCTTTCATAATTCAAAATGTGATTTTTACACTTTGCAGAACTCGCACAGGTTTGGAGCTCAAATAAGCAAAGCTCTCCAGGACAACTTGGCTCTCTTCTGCCCCGACACCAAAAAGTCCTCGTCTTAGCGTCGCCCGAAGACATAGGAGCGAAGAGGAATATGACAGAAAACATTCACCACACGCAAATATTCCCGTCTTCCCGGCTGACTGTAACAACCAATTATTCAGGACCCCCAAATGTTAATTAAAAAAAAAAAGCAAAATCTGTAAAAGATTTTTTTTTTAAATGAAGTCAGTTAAATCAAAGGGAGATAAAAATCGTAGCGGCGCTTTTTTTTTTCATCTGTTGCCATGTTGACAACAGAATAAACCAGGCACAATGAGGACACAAGGAGCTTTGGGACGTCTTTAGGTAACCGGTGGCTCCGTTGTTCACAGGTTCATTAGAAGCAGCCACACCTCACTTCGAGTTATGATTTGTGTTCCTCGTCTAAAAATGTGCAGTTCAAAGCATTTTCTGTATGAATAGGTGTCGGCAAATACTTCTGACAGCTTTTCAGCATTAATTCTCTGATCTGTTTTGTTTTTGTTATTCTGTTATTAGATTCACGGAGAAGAGATCCTTACTGAAAGAGCATGAAACAGGAAATGGGCTTCTTTGTTGTAGAAAACAAAGTAGATGATTTCTGACTGGTCCACAGACCTCTGATTAAGATAGCTATCATCAATTAATGTCACTTTATTGATACTGATTGATCAGATGGGGCTAGATGTTGATAGACGATGACAGCCCCCAGTCTAACCTTGAACAACAGCCACTATGAAACTTTTCCAGTTGATATGAATCAGCTGATCTCTGGGTAACTCACAAATCGAGTCATTTATAGAAATGCTGATATTTAGCTAAGAGTTATCCTGGTCGGCCAGATTATAAATAACTTTCCAGTAACAGCAGTAAACACCAAATCTCATAGTGAAAGTTAAAGGTGGTGTTTTTAATACGTGTTTACATTGAGTGACGACAGATGTCACTGGTTTTAGGCTCAATTCTTTGACCCTGACTTATATATTAGAATCATCTGTTTGTTGTGCTCCATTGATGCTAAAATCATGTTAACATCAAATCTGGGGTAAAGATGGAGACCTCCACTTTCATTTTCTTAATGGTTACAGATAGGAACGGATCGATTTAAAACAGTGTAATGCCACCAGTAATGGTCGGGGCAGCGTAGGCAGAATACAAGTAAGACACCACAAACGTGTACCAGGATGAAAAGGTTAAGAAAGCGCTCTGTCATGTTACAATGTTTTTAATGACCTCACACACGGCGACTGTGTGACACCGCTGCTTGGCTTTTAACACTTTTTACACACTAGGGGCTTTTTCTCAACCTCCCTTACCTTCATCATTAAGAATCTTTTACTTCTTCACCGTCACCTTGACGCGTAAACATCAACAAGGATCGTAGGAGTGAGAGATGGAGACACCGTGAGAACCAAATGTCTTTTTGTACATAAACCTCGCTGTTGTGGACTCCAAACTGTGCAGAAGAATTCAGAGCAGTGTCACAGATAACTAACCGTTAAATTGCAAATACGTCTTTACGTTGGACATGCCCTGTATTTGTTCTGACGGAGACCAGCTCAACTCTCAATGTAACTGGATGTGACTTACAACCGTGTGTAGAAGGATGGAAGAAAACAGGGAAGGATTTAAAAATGCAAATTTAATTGTTTATATTTCATTTTTATTATCTGTTCAGTTGACTGATTTAATGAGGTGTAGCTATTTTCCGTTCTTGTCAGGATATGCTCCATCTCATCAAGCGCAGTCGTGTTTTTTAATGCTGTTCTAGGAAAGGGTATTCATCCAGCCTTATTGCCTCACCAACACCCTGGAGAACCTCTTGTAAACATTTAGAAATGTGAAAGTCGGACGAAGCCTTCCTCTGTCAGTTCATTTGTGAGCTGTGGAGGGAGGTTAATCAGGTACTTCTCCTTACAGTCTCATTCTGGGTTTTTTAAGCTAAGATACTGAAGAAACACTTTTAGTGCCTGAATTCAGACATTCATTAACAGTTTCAATGCAATTTATTTGATCAATGCAATTCCTAGTGAAAACCTTGTAAAGTTTGTCTCTTTTTTTTTCTTCTCTTTGTTAAGCATGTAATCCATCTGTTACTGTTGGCGTTGTTGTGTGTTCACCATCAGGTTTCTCCCGTTTCCCTCTCATACAGACTTCATGAACTTTTAAGAATTGCAACACCGATTAAATAGTTTTGTGATGATCGCTTTGTTCAACTTCCTCTACATCCCTTCTCATGCTTTGAAGCTATTCCCGTTAAAAAAAAAAATTCCTGCTGGAATAACATCAGGCCACAGCCGCTTCAGTAATCAAGTCTTAAGCTATTGACTGCCAGAGCATCCATTTGTCCTTTTATTTATGATCAACTCTTTCAGGGCTACACAGGACTCTTAAGAGTCTCTTAAACAAGGGCTTCTGATGTTTGGCATTACTCTGTTGGCTCTGATTGGAGCTTTCTCGGGGGCATCAAACACAAAATGCCTCAGCTGGCCTCTGAAGGCAGTCATTGTAATCATGTGACTCCTGATGATGACACCAACTTCCTCAGGCTTTCTACAGTTCGAACGCTGATCCTCTTGCGAAGAACAGCAAAAGTTGACCAGCAGGTTCATATTGCTGTGAGAAAACAAGTTATCAACTTCACCTAATTTGACTTTAGGTTTGACTTTTTTTTTTTTACTGTCTTGTATGTAACCTGTACAACTTCTGTTTTAACTCTTGGTTAATTGCAGAGCTTGAATTTTCTTAAATTTGTGGGTGCTGTAGTTCGTATGCTTTTTGATCTGTGCTGTAAAAGAGGCTCGTTGTGCTTTTCTTTCTCAAACCTATTTAAATGTCATTTGTGGACTGTGAAGAAGGCCTTTAACAGATTGTGATGGCATGTTGAAATAAAGTTATTTACCCTACAGTGATTTACCTTTGAGTAGTTCTTACATTGAATTTTCTTTTCTAAATCAAACCGGAATGTTTAAAACATTATCTCTAAGGTCAAAGTTCTGAAAATGTCCTGCATCGGCGCTGTCGTCCAGGTCCAGAACAAATTTTAATATTCTCTCCTAGTTCAGGAGATTTTTATTTTAATGTAATCTTACACAAGCCAGTCTCAGAAGCTGGTAGTGGACACCAATGGCAGTAGTGCCAAAGAGAATGTTCATGAGGTCACTGATGTAGTCCACACCTCGTCTACGGCCACGCCCCAGGGGTAGAACAGATTTCCCCTGCAGGTCCTTGATGTCGTAGCGCTGTCCTGGGACTGCCTCAGTATTGGTGGTTCCAGAGAGTCCACCTGTTAGTCAAAACCTGGATTCAGGAGAAACGGGACAGCTTTGGCCTCCTTCAAGAGAAGGCCTGCAACCATGTGTCAAAACTGGAGCAGGATGAATGGAATTTTGTAGCAAACAAAGAAATGTGAACTTCTTCAACACAGCTTGCCATTGGCTTTGATGACAGCTTTACAAAGCCTTGGCCTTCTCTCAATGAGCTTCATGAGGTTGTCAACTGAAATGGTTTCCACATCACAGGCGTGCCTTGTCAAGGTTAATTTGTGGATTTCCTTGCATTCTTAGTGGGGTTTGGACCATCAGTTGTGCTGTGCAGACGTCACTGACAACTGTTAGAATCCATATTACGGGAAGAATCAGACAAAGAAGGAGAAATGACAGTCCATCATTACTATAAAAACTGAAGTAAGTCAGTCCAGGACGTCTAAGACGAAACTCGATCCCATGAGGACTAACCCAGGAACAGAAGACCTGGGGTCACGTCTGTTTGCTTAGAAGTTCATCCAAGTCATCAGCCTCAGAAATCACAAGTTAACACCACCTCGGGTTAGAACCCAGATTAATGCCTCTCATAATTCTAGTAGCGGACACATCTCTACATCAACTGCTCAGAGGAAAGTGGATGAAGTAGGCCTTTATGGTCAAATATCTGCCAAGAAACCACTACTAAAAAAAAATTAACCATCAGATGTTTATTTGGGTCGAGGAGGAAGGAGAAAGGAATTTTTATTAGACCAATAGAAATCTGTTTTCTGGTCTGATCAGTCCACATTGAAGATTTTTGGTTCTGTCTTCTGCATCTTTGTGCGATGCAGAAAAGGGGATGGTCTCTACATGAATGGTTCCCACCATGGAGGAGGAGATGTGATGTGTCGGGGTGTTTCGCTGATGTCACTGGATCGATTCAAAATTGATGTCACGCTGAACTAGCATGATGACCACAGCATCCTTCATGTAATCCCATCCAGTTTATTAGCTGCCCAATCATTTATTTTTCAACAGGACAATGACCATAACCACACCTCCAGGCAGTGGAAGGGTTAGTTGACCAAGAGAATGACGGGGTTTGAGTCAGTAGTCTACGCAATCATGAAAAAGACTGCTTACTCGACAAATGTCCAGAAGACAGCCGTTGGCACCCAATCACAAAACGTCATTGCTTAAAAAGCTGGTAGTTCCTTCCTCATCCAAGCATATAGGAAGATGAGGAGGAAGAAAGTTAAGCCGATCATATGACTCCTGATGACGGAATCAATTTCCTCAGACTCTCAACAGTTCAAACAGAGATCCTCTTGCAAAAAGAAAGTGTAGTTAATTTAAACAAAGTTGGGTGGAAGGAAAAAGCGTGGTAAGGAAAGGTGAACCAGCAAATGGTATACCTGTGCTGTGGAGAAAGAGTATTGAACCATCTGGTCCTCTCTTCATAATGAAGACGTTTGGACACAAAGGTCCCAGAGTCTGGAGAGCCACAGAATCCACGTTACTTTAAAGTCCTGTAGAAGTTTCCAATCACAGGTGATTTGAGTCCATGTCATCTGCTGATGCTGGTGCACTGAGTTTTCTAAAGTCCACCTTCAACACCATCTATCAGGACATGTTAAAGTACTCCATGGAGTTGCTGATTTCATCTGTCCACACCGCCACAGGTATCAATAGCTGGTTCAATACTATATTGCCTTCTAACTTTCTGACACTGAGTTTTGGGTTTTCTTTATTTGTAAGCCACAATCATCAACATTTTCAAGAAATAAAGGCATGAAATATTTCAATTTATGTTAAAATCATCTATATACAGGTAATATATGGATATCGCTATCTGAAATAAAGTGACAAAAAAAATCTTGAACTTTTTCAGGATATTCAATTGTTTTTAGATTTAACTTTGACAAAACGAAACATAAAATAAAACAAAAAAATGATGCATATCCTGCGTCACAATTTCTGAGTAACTGTTTTGGGCAGCAGACATGATGCATGGTGATGTGCGCGTCAGTGACTTTGTGGAGGTGTCGGTAGACTTGTGCTCTTATATTTCCTCTTGCTTTGGCGGCGCTGGATGGAGTTCTCCCGCCGGCAGCAGGGGAGGGAGAAAGGGTTGAAACGAATTGAAAGTAACGCTTCAGTGTGGGTGTGTGTGTGACCACCAGCAGCCCGCTGACGGATCTCACGCTTGGTGAAATCAAACGAACCTCTTTCCGTCTGAGCTGGTTCTGGTCTCGGATCAGCCCACACCTCATCTGGTTCTTTATGACTAACATTATCAAATTAATGCTTTGGCACTGAAGGGATTTTAAACAAGCGCACAGAGTCCGTGGGGTCTGTAGGCAGGAGCCACCCACACCGGACGCAGACTGGACCGGGACACCCAGGGGAAGAAAGCTGGAATTTTCTCTGGATTGGCGCCTCGAGAAGACCCTGACCCATGTGAGGACACCCAGCGCTCAGAGGTACATGGATGCATGTGATGTCCAAAGAAGCGCCATGAATAGCATATAAACTAGAAATAACTACAAGGGCTGAGAGGTGGACGTTTGACATATTTTAACTTCATAAAGTTTTTTTTTGTTTTGTTTTTTGAGCTGGGAGTCTTCATCTTCAAGAATCTGGTTTGGGGTCATTATCCTCAAAACTACTGAGCGTTGCTTCTTCAGACACTCTTTTGGTTAAAAAAAAAAAAAGAAGAAGAAGCTGAAAAGTCACATAATACAGGCGTTACATAGTTAATGGTAGTAAAATTGGATGAAGACGTTTTGGCATCTGGTTTCTAGCAGGAGCTGAAACCCAATGCAGACATGCGGGATGAGATATGATCTCCTTCTTTTTGGCCACAACCAAGAAGATATTTGGAAACCATCTCATCTTCATGATCAATAACTATAATAATCAGTTTTGCTGCTGATAACAATTAGATAATTTAATCCTTTATCAACAGATAAACTAATACAGGTAAATTAGTCCACAGGGTCCCTCCTGTTTGTTCCCAGGCTGCCTGTCTGAGCTTGTCCCAACCTGTGGATACTGTTGATGTTTCCTGGCTTTCGCCCCCGGCTCTTTTCTGGCATTACCTCTGATTTCAAATATCTGCACCTTTCGCATCTCTGCCTTATGTCTGCACTTGGGTGACTCTCCTGTGACACACAACTTTCACCACAGACACGACTCTTGATGAGTGCTCCGATTAAAGTGCATGACGAGTCGCTGAGTGGGTTGAGATGAGGTGAAAACCCTTTATGTACGTCTCCCTTCTCTTTGCTTCATCTTTTCTAGAGTGCGTCCGGATGGTCACTGGCAGCATGACATCAGTCAGATTTATGACCCTCGTCTTCGTAAGTTTCTCCCAGCAGCTTCTAGCACTGACACTGGAATTAGGAGATGTGACTAATGATCTAAAGTGAAATACAAATATCAGAGCTATGACAGTTATATACTCATTACATTTTACAGGCTTGCACTTTTTATTTAAAACATGTCATCACCTATTGTGTGCATCTGACATGTTTTCCTCCTCTTTGCCCGATAGGTGTTCATACACGAAATCGACCTGTCTAAGGCGGCCTGCTGCAACTATTTTGAGGTCCAGCAATGGGTACATGATCATCATTTTTTCATTCGGACGCCAAGTGCTTAATTTCACCTTCATGTTTTCGTTGTCCACACCGGTATATCGTGATTTAGTGTGGGATAGTTTGTGCCTTGTTTCTCGTGCAAAAGCTGAAAATTCCTGAGACAGAATTCCGTCTCGTTAGAGTCGATCTTTCTCAGTCAACAGTTGATTTGTCTTTCCTGGTAATCCAGCATCATCCAAACAGTTATGGCTTCATTTCTTTAAATGAAGCAATAATATCAACATCCTAAATCTATTTGTTTGAACAATTCACGCACCAAAAATCTAAATGTTCACACAATTACTAGGGAATTTCCATCAGTGTATTTCTCTTCACTTTCTAGAGTGCAAATCTGTCAAGCATTATCTCCTTCATAGAGACCAAGGATATGAAGGTAACGTACTGAAACAGCGAGCATCACTGACCAGCTGACAGTCGACTATAAATTCCTTTTGTTCTGCAGAACTGTACTGAGTTCTATTTCATCTGGTCTTTTCTCCGATGCCCAGGACAGAATAGAATGTACCATCGAGAGAGAGGCGCTAAATGGAAGAAAGATTACACTCAACATTCTTCGACATTGCTTCGATCGATTTGTAAGTCAGCCGTACCAACATGTTCTGTCATGTTGTACATGATACTGCTGTGTTGTTAAATATTGTTTTTTACGTTTTATTTTTTCAACACAGGAGAAGCCTAAGGTTATTAGTGAAAAGTGTGAAGGGGGTGTTTCTCAGACCGTTCCTTTCTATCATTTCATGTGCTTGACTGCAAAGGTTGTATCTTGTTCAACCAGTCCTCCAGCAGGTGATCAAGATGACACTCATCCCTAAAACACTCAATTTTAATCCAAATGATTAAAGCTTGTAAATGATTGCTATTATTGCTGATGGCAGTAAATCAGCACAGAAGCCTACTAAAATTGTAAATCTCACGATTGTCTTCTCTCTTCTTTCATCACAGCCTGTGAATACGGTGAGTTTCTGAGTGTGTGTGTGTGTCAAGTCAAGGTGTGTCAAGTCGAGGTTTTTCTCTACTATTTATTCTACCAGATGATATGTAATGATAAAGTTTGTTGCAGTAATTTTTGGTACATTGAAATTATTTGAAGCAAAAGAAAAATGTTTTTGCCTTATCAAAATAACTGAGGGTGTGGGGCGTCGGTGTGACGGAGGGACTGCTTGTCTGTTAGGTCTTGTTAGCCTGATTATTATTATTTTTTCTTATAACACATTACATTTATAAATGGTGGCTCACATTTTCTAATATTGGTTCTTTTTTTTTTTTTTCTTAGATACCATGTGCAGAGAAATAAACGGTAAGACAACCCATTGATGTAATAAATGCATGTAAATGAATTACATTCACAGAATACATAGTCATCTCCTGCAGCATTCCATCCCCCCACCCACGCACATATATCACATCCGCAGAGGCAGACACTTTGTGGAATCTTGCACAAACGTGCTTTACAGTAACACATCTGACATGATTTGCCCCACGTGTAGCTGCTGGGTAGCTGCAGCTGATCAGCTCGTGTCACCACACATTAATATTCCTACTACAGTTTCCACAGTAAGATGTTAACTGACTGACTGATTTCCCACCTTCAGCTTTTGGCCAGACATCATCAATAACCTCACCAACAACAACAGCAAGGACATTGTCTGAGGCCATCTTGAGAAATGGTAAGATATGACTGGAGGTTGGGTATCTGTTTTGGTAAAACTGCAGGTATCACTTATTCACAATCAAATACTGTATATTTGTGTCTTTGCTCACTGAGGAGATATCAAATAATAAATCATTGAGATCTTGAAGCCTTAAGTTGATATTCGAATCGGTCAGAATCTGTTTGCGTAACAAGTTGACTGTGTCGTTACGCTTCAATAATTAATTACACGGATTTCCACAAAATCTGAAGAGGAGGTTGGGCGTGGACCCAGGAAAGTTTACTCCAAGTTCACGTTTCATGGATGGGATTAAGGACATTTACAGAGCTGGAATCCATTAGTGTGTGCCTATGTGCGTGTGTGTGTGTGGGTGGGTGGGTGGGGGGTAGACTCTTTCAGCTTCTTGTTTAAGTTTTTAAAAAAGAAGCCTAAAACAACCCAACTCCCCCCACTGCGTAGCAGAGTTATTGTGGAATCTGTACGGTTTTAACATCTGTTAGAGCTGGACTGACTATAGAGGGAATATTTAATCTGTGTCCGCTCCTCTGAACACCAGTGTTCTAGTCTGACAGTGACATTTACATTTGTAATGACAGAAGTTTCTTCTTTCCAAAGCTCAAACATCAAACAGAAGTGATGAACAAGGTAAGAATTCTCCCTGTTCTAAACACTTTACTTGTAGCTGATTATTGGAATGTTTCTGCTGTAAAATATCATGAAGCAGCGGGAAGGTGAACAGCTTCAGTGTTGAAGGGTGTGTTTATAATTTACAGCTATAGTTCTCTGTCTCTCTCTCTCTCTCTCTCTCACACACACACACACACACACACACACACACACACACACACAGACACACACACACACACACACACACACACACACACACACACACACACACACACACACACACACACACACACACACACACTCACATTTCTATGTTGTAGACAACCAGCCAAGATTAATAAATCATGAGTAAATAAAGAAATAATGCATGCGAAAGAATGTTAAAGAATTATACTACTACTACTACTACTACTACTACTACTACTACTACTACTACTACTACTACTACTACTACTACTGCTATTACTACTACTACTACTATTAGTACTACTGCTGCTGCTACTACTACTACTACTAATATTACTACTACTACTATTAGTACTACTATTACTACTACTGCTGCTGCTACTACTACTACTACTACTACTATTACTACTACTATTACAACTACTACTATTAGTACTACCATTACTACTACTGCTGCTGCTACTACTACTACTACAACTACTACTACTACTATTACTACTACTACTATTAGTACTACTGCTGCTAATACTACTACTACCACTACTACTACTACTATTACTACTATTACTACTGCTACTACTAGTACTACTACTACTACTACTATTAGTACTACTACTATTACTACTACTACTGCTACTACTATTACTGCTACTACTATTAGTACTACTACTATACTAATATTACTACTACTACTGCTACTGTTACTACTACTACTACTACTACCATTACTACTACTACTACTACTACTACTATTACTACTATTCCTAATACTATTAGTACTACTACTATTACAACTACTACTAATGCTACTACTACTACTACTATTACTACTACTATCACTACCGCTACTACTATTACTACTACTAGTAGTAATAATTATTATTGTTGTTATCTTTATTATTATAGTAGCAATAAAAACCTATGATCAAAACAGGAAATCACACGAGGACTACATGAATAAAATACAATAGACTAATATACTTCACATTAACACAAAGTAATGATAATAAAATATATTAACCCTTTATGGTGCACTCACTGAAATACTATAAAATTCAAAAATTCAAACTTTAGAGTGTTATTGGAGGACATGGCTAAACTTTTATAAAAATGTTTCAAATTTTTGTCAATGTCATAGAAAATAAAGGTGAAATAAAATAAAGTACACTACAGAAGCTGATATTGTTATATATTTTGTTGAAGTAGTTACCGTAGTAACTCCCTGTACTATAAAGTCACTTGATCATTCACATGTTAGCTTTAAGAGAAGTTGTCTCTGCTCCCGCCTGAAGGAGAGCTCTTCAACCTGAAGGCGGTGTTACTGATGTCGGCCGTCCTCCATGTGGTTGTGCTGCTGACTTTCTATCTGTGCATGCGCCGGCAAAGGAGGAAGGACTTCGGACCATCAATGAGTCTCAGCAGACGCTCAGAACCTTCATGGCTACCAGTATGTCACCTGTTCTTAGATCTCAGTACCTTTCGAACGGTAGTGTTGGCTCCTCCTCCATTTGGACTTTCACCTCGTAAACAGTTATCTTATCTGATCCCAAGTCAAGAGCTCTAAGTACTTTTGGCGTTCTCTGTCGGCTAAATTATTTGTCTCAACACGCATCTTTTATGACTGCTTGTGCTCACTACAAACTTCTTTGCTCTCTTGAAATGCTGTAAATATGCATCTGCTCTGTTTCAACCTGAAACTATTATTTACCAGGTATTAGGCTGGAATAACAAGATGATATTAGAGGCCTGAGTCACTCTGGTAGTTGGAAAAATCTCAAATCCCATTAGTTTTTATCGTATTGATTCAGCATCATGCTGTTTAGGGTTTTTTTTTAGATTTAAGGAGTAAAATGTCTGGATACTTCTCTCTTATTTCAGTGGGAAAAAAATGAGCATTTTTATCTAGTTTTGTCCAAAGAAAAGTGTCTTATTAGCTAGCCACTGTGTGATGAAAAACAGACTGCAGAAAGTACCTGGACTGATGAGGTCAATTTAAGGAGTACATCCAGACAGGATGGGTGTTCTGATTTACATTTTTATTTTGAAATATTTTTTGCTCCTTTTTACACACATACAGACCTCAGCATCACATCAATTTCACTGTCATTTCTTTGTCAGAATGTAATCCCTGTGTCAAACACAGCCCCATCAGAAGCTCAGCCATTGACTTCCTGACAGAGGTACTGTGCTGAATAGTTTCCATTTCTGGTTAAAATGTACTGTGTACAATTTTCAATGTGATTCGCTCTGTGCCTGTTATTTGGGGTGCTGTACATTCTACTAATGATCCAGTGTTGATTTGTTTGTAGTACCAGTCTGTTTATTGGTGTTTTAGCCACACTACTTTTATATGTTTGGCTCCTGAAACTTCAACAGCTCAGATGATTAATTTAGTGAAGTTGAAACAGTCACTAGAAAAGGTTGAAAAGACAATGACAGCCAAAGTTAGTCGGTAAGTAAAGTTTATTTATACAGCACCTCTCAGAAATTAAAAAAAAAAAGAAGAAGCAAAATGGGAACCATAAACCGAAGATTAAAATAGTCATAACACCCTTCATCAAACTGAAAGCCTGTTTAAAATCAGGTCTTCAACTGCTTTTAAACATATCAACAGAATTTAAACAATGCAAAGAGGCAAACAGTACATTCCATTGTCTTGGCCCTACAGGTCTGAAAAGGGTGATCCATTAATTTCGTAATGCGGGTGTGTGGGATCACAGAAAATTCCGATCTGATGGGCTCAGAGTGTGGGCCCCTGCGTGCAGATGTAAGGAGCTTGTCCATGCAAGGGAAGTTGTCCAACATGATAGATGTCCAAACTGCTCCTTATTCAGACTGTTATATTTCTGTCAGCCGTATGAGATTAAAGCATGAATTATCATGTCCTGCTCAACCTTTGGACACCATGTTCTAAGTTTAGATGGCATTAAAGAAACCATTTCCGATTGGCACTGATGTCTGGGAAAACGGAAGTAATTACTTGGAATATATTTTGATAAAGCTCGATGGGAATCAAACTCTCACGCTCCTCCAAGAAAAATGTAAGGGATCTACACTGAGCTATTTAAGTGATGTTGTTTCAACATGTTTAAAATAACGGTGGCCCAAACCGGTGGAAAGGGAAATTTCTACAATAGACAAACCAAAAGAACTCAATACTGAATATATTATGTAATAAACTAAATTAATGTGCAAAAATGAAACTCACATCAAGTCCAATGCTATGCTGTGCTATGCTATGTTATGCTATGGTATACAGTAATCCCTCGTTTATTCGCGCTTCAAGTTGCACAGATTCAATGCATCCTAAATCTTTAGTATGTAGTCATGTGATACCATACGCGCATGCTATTGGCTGACAGCATCCGGAAGCGCCGGTGTTTTAAAGCGTGGGAAAATGTAATACAGATGGTATTACCATCAGATGATAAGGTGGTTTAATATCAGTATGGGGAGGGTTTATAAACGTTTAAATTACCGTAAATAATAAAATTAATAGTTTGTCGATATATCGCAGAATTTCTTTTTTCACGGGTGGTCCTGGAACGCATTAACCATGAGTAACAAGGGATTACTGTACTATGCTATACTGCACTATGCTATGCTCTGGTATGCCATGGTTTACTATGGTATGCTATTGTATGCTATGGTATACTATTTTATACTGCACTATGCTGTGCTGTAGTATCCCATGCTATACAATGCTATGCTGTACTATTCTATGCTATAGTGTACTATGCTATGCTGCACTATGCTATGCTATTTAATAGAGGAGACAATCATTTTGGACTTAAGTCTGTTAGCACTCAGCAGCTACATGTCACATATATTAGAAATATGTGTCACTGTAAGATCTCCTTGTTTCTGATCTCTAATGTAATATGTAGGATTCCGGAAGATAATTTGTGTATTTTAATTAAATAAATTAGTATATGGCATTTGCTAAATATTAGTTAAACATTGAGAGGCCAGCCAGCAACCCCTGATTATACTCACGTCCCAGACTGTTACTTTTACCATGTGATGGTGGTAAACACCTACTGTATATGTCTTCCAGTCAAACTCACCACTGGCATCTGCAAAGTGGGACGAAGTAGAGATGTCACGTTTACTACAGGTAATTACTGACATTTCACAGAATGCGAAAGCTTCATTAGCCCAAGTTGTCTGATCCAATAGGAAGACGGCTCTCACAAGAGAAAAGCAGAACCCTCAGAATCTGGCATAGCAGGAACCAAAAGTATTCTGCTGTAACAAGTACATGGCACAGCTAATATACTTTATACAACGATGATCCAAGTAAAGTATGTGTTACTATGAAGGAAAATCCTTGCTGGGATTCTAAATGAATTTTATTCGAGTTTACATAACCTTTTTTAAAGGGTTCTCCAAATTTGCAAATTGTAATTAGTTCTTGCCAAGATTTTGAAGGAACAGTGAAGTCAAAATGTACCAGGTGTATTATTTGAAGTACATAATTTAACAAAAGTTTTGGTGGTATTTTTATTTTTTTATGATCAATGGGGACTTTGGCCAAACAAAATACATCATAAGTTATGATGCGCTCCCTCACAGCGGAAGTGACACAATCGTAGACATCGGAGTGAATCCATGTCAGTGTCACTATATGAATTTACAGCAAATAAACAACTTAACAAGCCAATTTTATCATATTTATTTATCGCAAAATCATCTCAAATCATGTCATCATCATCAGATACGGAAGAGGAGTTCCCTGTGAACCCAGCTGGGGGGGCTAATTATCCTCTATATTTACGACCCGATGTTATAACTGCATTATAACTGCAAACTATACAAGCCCCTCTATGATACCAATCAAGGAGATAGCCCCCCCAATGAGGTAATTGATGTAATTTAGTGACAAGCCCGGGGGAAACAGACCCAATCAATTGACCTGTCTATCGCTGTTGATATTGTTTACTTTTTGATAGATCTGCTGTTGACTGTAATATAATAAAGGACGCAGATCCACTGTGAGTAGCGGTCGATGCATCAACAATTAAAACCTTCAGTAATCTAAAAGAACAGCCTCAGAATTTGCTTCAAGTTAATGATCAGCAGAGGAAGAGAGCATTTTTACCAAAGGTTAAACAAAATAAAACAAACTTCATTCAGAATCCCAATTAGGATTTTCCTTCATATTGACACATATTTTACTTGGATCATATTTATATGACCTACACCAAAAACTTGTTACTACTGAGTACTGACTCAACCCTAGCTAAGACGGTCGTTATGACTATTTTAGCATATAGCAGTGCTGTATATGCAAGTGTAGCCTATAGACTCTTTGACTGGTTGTCTGATGGACTACTATCTGTCTTTGTCACGCAGTCCCCTGAATGTGAATCCATTGTCAACCAGCCACATGAGGAATGCCACTGGAAATTCACTGCAGCATTAGAATCCTACTGACAACACGGCCCCTCTATGTTATTGGTAAAGAACATTTGTTGGATGATGGAGCAACAGTGACACCTTAATGATTGGCTTGAGTCGATATCATGGAGGATTACGTCAAAGGTGAATCCTAAAGAAAACTTAAATGTGTTTAAACTTCAACCTGCAGGTTTTTTCAGCTATGCTGTATTTGAGTACATCAAACCGCTGTACTTGTGTGGAGCTGTCTATCTGTTGTGACAAGGTTCTTTTTCACAGTCTGGAGGGAGTCTTTGAATGGACTTCATTTTTGTTGTAACTTACTCGTCTTCATTTCAATGTCAAGGATGAAGAAGAAAACAATATTGCAGATTTTTCTGTCTCTTCTGATAAAATCCTTTTAGTCACCAGCTGTCCTGCTCACGTTCTGTTCAGTCATGTTCTTCTGATCAGATTCATAACAGCATGAATGCTTTGTAAAAGGCAGAAGAATGTTTTTTAAAAATGTCAGTTACATTAAGAATCCCCTCTACATTTCTCGATTTTATTAAGGTCTGTGCTTTTACTGTATGCAGTTTACATCTTTTTTAAGAAGCTGAAGACATGTATTTGTACTGTTGGTTAAATAGGATGTTTATAATTACCATGACATTTTGGGTTTTTACTATTCTAAGTTTGATATTATGATTCATTTGTGGTACAGTATTGGTTGTGAAACCCCTGGGTTGCTTAAAATCTAAATACCAACACCATAAAAAATTGATATGCCTGATGCTGATTGACAAAGTCTAACAAAAGTTTCATTTTTGTTTTCCATTTAAATTGTTCAGCAAAAATGAATGTAATGTGACTTCTGTTATGCCCTTTTACACAGCCTGTTCAAGCGAGTGTTGCTCCCTCATTGCACTTTGCCTTTGTCTGTGTACAAAGCCCTTTTTACGGAGGTCACATACCTGTCTGGAATTAAATCTCTCTCTGTTGTTGGGACGACTTCCTCTGCCCTACCTGTCTGTTCTTGACTGTTCCTGGTCTGTGTGTTGTACTGGAGATGGTGGTGGCAGAGATGGCAAGACCTGTGGTAGTCAGCAGCATTGGTAACACTGTCTGGGCCCATCGCACCTTGACAAACCCTGTCTCAACTCAATGTCTGTCTCGAAAAGGTTTCAATTGCAATTTCCAGTATCGATCTCTCTCTCTCTCTCTCTCTCTCTCTCTCTCTCTCTCTCTCTCTCTCTCTCTCTCTCTCTCTCTCTCTCTCTCTCTCTCTCTCTCTCTCTCTCTCTCTCTCATTAATGGTAGGTAGTCCGGCACAAAACTTCTTGAGGCTTCTTTTTTTCCACTCAAGGTCAGCTACTGGACAAACAATGTATAATATTCAAATATACCAGTGGACATCAATTTAAGGTGTGTGGTATTTGGCAAAATGTCTGTGAATGAAACTGTCAGTAAAATAAAGAAGTGTGTAATCCATGTATTATTATGTTGTGTCTATGTTGGTGAGCAGCAATATTTGAATGAAAAATGCTGGCATGGAAAATAATAATCATTTTTTACAGTTGGGTATGGAAAGTGAATGTGTTTGAGATGACACCCATTTGTTTTTAATGTTCTTTGTTAAAAACAATAGTTTCTCCAGGGTGCAGGCAATTTGCAGGACTGAGGAATGTTACTGCTAGAGATTGGGGTAGACATATTTTTGCCTCTTCCAGTTTGTTGTGTGTGTATGTGTGCTGGTGGTGGTGGTGGTGGTGGTGGGGGGGGGCTGCAGCTCCATCTAGTAACACCAGACTTCAATATTTGCATCGATGCCATCACATTGTGCCTTCATGACTACATGACAGTGTCATCAAGGCAATGCCAGTTTGTTGCCTAAGAAATAAGCAGAGGATTTTTTTTTTTGTGTGAGATTAGAAGTTCATGTAAGTGCAACTCAAAGGGAGTAAAACTATTTTCTTGTGTAACAACCTAAACAGATTGTGATGTTGAGGGTCATGGTGGTGAGGAGGAAGACAGGGAGACAGTGATGGTGGTCCTCATCAGAGAAGCACATCCTGCTTTTTCTCATTTTTTTCTTTCTCGTGTGCTCATTTTGAATCTCGGGTCCAGTGTACTGAAAGACACATGTCTGGATTCTGTCGAGCGCCTCTCTTTCAGGAGAATCCACAGCCAAAACAGTTCCAATGAAGTGTTTTGCCATTTCTTCTGTTGGGCAGTGATCCAGGACTGAAAAGTAAAGGCATGAGCCTGAAGTTAGAAACCCCTTCCCCTTCAGAGAGCTGTTGATGAACAGTCATAGGACCGTCAGACATTCAGCGATGATCCCATACTTCTTAGAGGTGATGAGGAATATGTCTGTTGTGAGTCTTTCCAAAGCAGCAGGCACTGGCTCTCTTTGCTCAAAGACTCTTTGCAGTATATTATATTTGCCGCTCCAGCCGGTTTCCGATTCCTGGAAGCGCTTGAGTTAGGGTTTCCCCAATAATTCTTGTATCTTTTAGCTACAATTTTAAAGAGCATTCATTAAATTGTCAAACATGCAGAACTGCAAAAAGAACTTGCATCATTAAAGAAACTTTAATCAAGCCACAGAATTTTCCTTGGCAGTGGTACTGCTCCTGAAACACCCCATAACCTTATTGGAATTGGCCATGAGGTCAGAGAGCGTGGGATCTGGTCAGGGCCCTTCATGACTATCAAACTGAGTGTGAGCTACACATATGGCAAGATTAAGCAAGAACTTCTTGCACACCTACCCATGCTAGCAGCCCCATTACAAGGATTGTACTTTTTTCTGTAATAGCCCATTTCCTCATGATTGAAGGTTTTACCTGTGCAACGTCTTCCACAGTATCATGGGAAAATTCTGTACTGTGAAACCAACTGTGTTTAATTTGCTGCTGTCATATAGTGCCAGGTGACAGTGAAATAGGTCTCCCTGTTCCCTCAAGCATCCACCGTGGCTTTCATAGCCTAAATGAAAGGAAGAGCTGAAGTAAAAAAGTTGATTTGTTATGACACTTCACTTTGTCCAGAAGTAAAAAGAGCGATACCGATCTTAGTTTGCTTCCTGTCACCTGATTACTTTAAGTCTAGGAAGACTTGAGCAAGACTAGAACCCAACTCCTGCCAACACTCTGACACTGAGCCCAACGCTTGGCGTCTCGTGGGCCAAATAGGGTGAGTAATGATTGTCTAAACTGCTACAATATACAATATAATCATTGGAAAGCAACAGTACAATGTGCAAAATTCTATTTATAATAAGTCAGTTGATTCATACAGAGAAGACATGCATGGAAGGGAGAAAACAGAATATAACCTATTTTATCAGTAGAACAACTATGTATTGTGTGTAATGCTGCAGGTAATGCCAACATACTCCAGCATACTTGATATACATAGTTTGACTTACAATTCAGTCAAGTTTTTTTTACTTTTAATTTTAATGTTATTTTGATTGATTGATTGATTGATTGATTGATTGATTGATTAATTGATTGATTTAGCTATTTATTTATTTATTTATTTATTTATTTATTTATTTATTTATTTCTGAGATGAGAAGAATCTGGATAACCCGGTGAGAACCTACACAGACATATACAGTAAAGTCGCCCCAGAAACGTCATGTGAAACGTTTATTTTGAAAGTCACGCGTCGGAAGTACGATAACTTCCGGCCTAACGCTCTTAACCGGAAGTGGTAAAGGAGGAAGGAAATTATTGTATTAGATGTGATAACAGGGGGAACACAGCAGACACTAGGCCGTACCGATACCTTCGTGGAGAAACAAGAAGCTACACGGTTAGTACACACTGCTGGGAAGCTAAAGCTAAGCTAGCGTCTCGGTTGTCTTGGTTACAGAGACGGACCCGTAACCAAGACAACCGTCCCTAACATGAGCGGTTAGCTTAGCTCGTTTCTCTCACATACAGGTTTGTAAATTCAGCAGGAAGTGCATTTTGATGGCTTTGTAATGGGACGAGAGTCGTTAGATATGAAAGAGTGTCAATATGAGATTCTTGCAGACAAACATTTTAACTTTAAAATCACATTTTTTTGGCTGCTCACTTTTTCAAGTGAAATGACATAATAACAGCAACAGTTTCAGGTTGACACCTTGTCCTCATTGTTTACAAGTAGATGTGAAAGACTGCATTGAAAATGTCATTAAGTCAGTCATTTGTGATTAGATATTAATATTTACTAGTTGTTGTTTGGTGCATTTATTTTACAGGGAGCAGTTGTTGCCCTCATTATTTATTGTTAAACTTAGTATGTGACACATGGATTCATTTTTGTTGATTTTTGCCCACAGACATGTCGACAGATTGTTCTCTCCTCAGCTCAGAACTGGAGCTGCAGCGTCAAGAGGAGATCTATCAGCAGCTGCTTTTAAAGGTAATGTTGTGTTTCCTCATCGGCAATCATCTCCGTTCATGTCCAGACAGCATCATCCTTCCAAATATTGGCTAGCATTAGCTACCACCAAGACATTCCAAACCAGCTCCATGTTGGCAATCCCATTATGGAGTTTATGGAGTTTATTTTGCACAGTGTATGAAGTCAGACCTGATGAGTGTTCTACATGCTTGAAAATTAGTGTCATCACTGCAGCTGTTGTACAATGTTTGTACCATTAACGTGTTCCCTTAGTATTACTCAAAGTTACAACTGAGGCGCTCACATGTGAATCAGATTTTGAAAGATGTTCTTGATGTGGTGGTAAACTTCTGTGTTTCCTTTGTCTCATTAATCTGGGGAGTCAGGACAGAGATTTTATTCTGGCCTGACTCTGAAAATCCATTTGTCCAGAAAGTAATCAGAGTGATGAAGTAATAATTGGTGTAATATGCAGCCAAAGTCCATTAAGAAGGGAATGTAGTGTTTAAAAGTTCTGAGGTATTACTGATTGTTACATCTTTACACAACATATTTAAGAGTTCAAAATTCAGCCAGGTACTTGCTGCTTCACTTATCTTGTCCTCTGATGTATTTTGTTGTCTACGCAGTTTATTGGACATGAATGCCAACAATAATTCTATTTCATTAAAACTTGTTCAAAAGCAGATGGACTTTAGTTCTTCACTTTAACTGTTCAGGACTTTTTTACTTTTTTAATTTCTCATATAAATCCTCAGTTATTTTACTTTACAATAGTGTTTTTTGTCTCGTTTAATATGGATCAAACTTACCAGGCAGCCTGTGAACATTCCAGAATTTAAATAGGTTTTTGGTTATCTGTTTAGACAATGGAAAAAATGCAGACCGAAAATCCTGAATCCAAAGTCATCCTACCACAACCTGGTAAGAAGCTCCATGGCACAAGTTAACTCAATTGTGGAAGATTTTTTTTTTTAACAGAGTTTTTCCTGTTTTACTTTTTTATTTGTCTTCCTCACAGGCCTGTGTGTGAAGACCGTCACAGAGCCAGGCAAGCAGAAGGTCTTTGTGAACATTTGTCAGTCCAGCTCTGTCCCGGCACCAGGAGATCTCACCAGAGAGGAGCTTGTGGAGCTGCTCCAATCAGAAGATCCCAGCGGCTACAGACTTCCCATGAGCCTCGGCGAACCACATGTAGAAATGGACAACAGTACGTAACAACATCCCCGGACAGTATTCACTTTGTAACAAAAGTGATTGATCGAGAACCACTTTCCCATTAACGTGCCTACAATAAAATGAAATCACAAGTGTTTGTCCATGTCAGGTTTTAAGAAAGAAGAAGAAATACACTTTAATAATTCCCTTGGGGAAATTATTTTTCCAATCTTAACTATTTATAGTACTATATAGTCGCACATTCACGCATCAACGCGTGAGACTTCACCTCATCGCGGATTTTTAGTAGGCAGTCATGTGATACCGTATGCACATACTATTGGCTGACGGCATCCGGAAGTGCGCTAGGTTCCGTGAGTCTCGGACGTGTCGTCATTGCATCACATGGCCACATGAAAGACAAACAAGCAGTCACACACACACTTATGGACAATTTGAAGTTATCAATTCACCTCAGCTGTGTGTTTCTAGAAAACCCACACAGACACGGGGAGAGCATAGAAATCAGACCTGGAACCTTCTTGCTACGAGGCAACAGCACTACCGACTGAACCACCATAACAATCATGCATGTTTTCTACCTGGTGTTAAAACTCGATTAACTGCAACAATAGAAGACACTATTTTAACTAAAATCAGCCTTTTTTTTTTTCTATTACAATGTATTGTTTTCATTGAATTCATACAGTTTGTCTTTCTGTGTGCTTTAGAATCTGAGGGTTGCACAGTGTATGATGTGGTCATCAACCAGGAGTTCTTCCAGAAGTGTCAGGTGTGTTTTTGAGTTGGCAATTGAAAACTGAGAAGATAATAAATAATTCTAATTAATAAAATTGGTCACAAAAAATATTCTCACTGTTATACACGGAGCTTTGGATTTTAAATTAATGCTGTCTATATTTAGGTTTACTTTATTTCCATTTCTCAATCGTTTTTAAAAGCTTTTGTAATGCAGCTGAACCACATGACTAACAGAATTGTGTATATTTGTTAAATACAATTGATATTAAATGCTGTATGAAGATAATCATGTATTTAACGTGTGACATGAATGTGTGACTGTATCTTGCAGAAGGACACTCTATTCCAGCAGTTTGTGATTCTGGTGTCTTTTGAGGGTTTAGAGAACAAATACAATCTGGAGCTGAGTAGAGGTAAGTGTGTGTGTTTTTGTATGTGTGCATGTAGAAGTGTTCTTTCATTTAGCTGTTTATTATTTTGTGTTTGCAGACTGGAAGGTGCTCAAGAACAGGAAGTTCTTAGGTTCGGTTAGTGAGCAGAATATCAGGACAAAGAGCAGGCCGATCATTCAAGAGATGCAGCCTCAGTACGTCCCCGTGTGTTTCTGCCTCGGCGAAAAGGATGCTGTTGTGTTTAGTTTTTTTTCTATATTCTTTTTATTAGAGTCATAAAACAATAACAGAACAAAAAATCGACAACGCATAACAAAATACAATTCGGCAAACATATACAAAAGAAAATGAAATTATTTCATGGCTACTTGTACATCCCCTCGGAGGAGAATAATCTGCATGAATAAAATGAAGAGATATACCAGTGACCAGTTGGAATCAATCCTAGATTGTCTCATTCTGATAATCTAAAATATGTAATTACTGGAGCCCATCGAGCAAGGGATACATCAGTTTTAACTTGAAGCTGTGCAGTTTTTACACTTCTGAGCTCAGAAGTGTAAAAACTTTAAAAGATCATCACTTGTGTTGGAACACCATGCAGTGAGATTATTGAAGCCAGAGGATGAAACGTTATTCTTCTTTTCTGACTTGCAAAAACAATCTGATTCTGATCTGTTCTCTCTCCTCCAGGGAGAGTTCCACCGATCTGGCCAAGCGGTAAAACTTAATGTTCCTTGACATGTTTTTCATTCCCTCTGTCTCTGATCATCTGTTTTTAATCGTTTCTTCATTTTAGTATCAAACTTGAACAGTTTATTCATCATCCCCCCCCCCACCCCCCCTTCCATCCCTGCATATCCAGGCCAGAGTTCACGCTACTTGTGGAGCCCCCTGCTGGCGACCCTGAATATCTCATCGCAGAGATAAAGCTACCTGGGGTGGTGAGACACACAGTATATACACACACCCTTTTTTATTCTATTTAAATAATAACAAACTTTGATAAATTTTAATAAATAGTTATTTGATCATTAAAGTGTTTCCACTGAGAGCATGTCTACATGATAAAAAGCCTCACAGACACATCAGCTCCATTCAGTGATTTATGTATCACAGTACTGTATTGTTTGACCTGATCATTTTTCATCTTTGAATGTACTTTCGTTCTTTATTTCTTTTTTGTTTAATTCTGAGAAGACGCATTTTGACTTTTCATAGAACTTCCCATCTAAGTTCATTGAATCGAACATATATGCAAACATCTACTCCTATTTAAAAAACTTAAAAAGTTCTTTTTGGCCTAGCCAGCTTTATACGTAAATGTGAAGCAATGTTGAGGGGAACTTTTACATGTTTTTAAAAAGGAAATGTTAATCATATATCATTTATCTAAATGTAGGGTTGGAAACACTGTGCACTGTTAGGGGCCCAAATGCAGTACAAGGGGGAGATGAACCACATGATAAATCAATATGGCATCAATATGAAGCCTCAGTGCTCTCCTGTGTTAGAATGATGAGCTTTGCATACGTTCAGCGCAGCAGCAGGCTCCTTCACTCACAATGTGAGCGCAGCAGAGCGTCAGCTGAGCGAAGCGTTCTCCTTGGCAGGCGGTTTCTCGCTCTCTTGTTCTGGACATTGGCGAGGACAGGCTGGTGTTGAACGCTCGGCCCTCACTCTTCCACCTCGACATCTTCCATCCCTTCCTTGTCAACCAGGAGAACAGTGTAGCACAGTACAATACGAGCACCCAGGTACCAAACACACACACACACACACACACGTATGGAGTGTACTCCACACAGCAGTTATGTACTGTAGCAACCACAGGTAACACACTGTGCTCTGTTTGTTTTCTTCTTCTCAGGTCCTTACAGTCACCATGCCTGTGGTGTCATGAAACAACAGAACTACAGTCCAGTTATTTATTTGTCATTAAAATCGATGCTGTGATAATAAAATGTTTTACCACAGAATTCACTTTGACTGTTGGACTTAATGTACCAAAATGAAGAACAGTAATGCCTGACCTGTTTGCTGCCCCCCACCATTTGGTTGCCTATTAACACGGTTATCCACAAAGTATTTGATTTCCATGAAACGTAGGTGTGATGCGTGTGGCTGGAGGGAATGCATTCGGTTTGGAATTGGATCAGCAATACAGAAGGAAACAGTGAACCCCCGTTCCCTGAAATGTGGTGGAGTTTAAAACCCACAGCAATGCATTTGGTGTGCAAACAATCCACTGACATTCATTCATTCATTCATTCTTCACTGCTTCATCCACTGTTGTGGGTCGCGGGGACATATTTTTAGTTTCTATGGTTACAGGTTGAAGCTAAAACGTACGATTTGTCTTTTCATGGAATTTAATGTAACCAATTGGTGAACTGGATCACGTGACTCAGACAACTAATTTCATGAAGTGTTATTTTGTGACTTGAAAGTCTTCAGGCTTTACTTGAGTGTTTCCTGTCTCGTGTACATATTACCTGTAGGTTTGAACAGTTGTACGTAAAACTCCCTTTGAACAATGCCGACCACGAACACCGTTGTTAAATCTCATTATCACGTCTGAGGCGGATGCCTGCAGTATGAGGTCAGACCGATCAGGATGAGATGTGATAACTTTTAGCGTGGGCTGCATGGAGCTCCTTTTGTGAAGTGGAAACCTCCCCTTTCATGGACAACGCTAATGAGTGAAGTACTCTTCTATTTCTGGATTGGCTCTGGTCATCCCTTTGTCAGACACTCCCCCATCTCTCTCCTATTTCACCTCTCTGTCTTCCTACTGGTCCTGAGCGTCCACATCTGTTGGCGCTCCCTGCTCTCTTTCCCCCAGCCATGGAATGATGAAGTAGTAAAAATAGCGTTATCCTTTCCATAGATATTGTTGACAATGATCTGACAAATCACCTTTCTAAAAGAATGCCCTAAAAGAATTCTGTTCATCATGGGAAAGTAGCACCTCTCTGCTTGCTTAAACATCATTATTAACATGTAATAATCTATCTATATATATTATAAACTACAAAAGGAAAGACCTTCTCCCTTATGATTTCCACTCATACTACTAGTCTGTTGTCATTTTTCCAGAAGAATTTTGGTGGGGATTATTACATGTGATACTCTGGGATGTGAATGAGAGGAAAAATAGCTGCATTTATATTTCACAACTGAACGGTGCTGTTAAAAAGCACTGTTTTGAATATAAGTGATGTTTTTACCCGTGATGTGTTTCTGTTATTAATTTTTTTTTCACAGGATTACACAAATACAGCTCAATAGACTCTCATGACACTTGGGAGGATGGATCTTGGGACACTAGACCTTAGTTAATTTTAGAAACACCCCAATTTCTGCTAATTTGTAGATTTTGGTTGATTTTAATTAAATTGACAACTTCTGTGACTCTTCAAAACTGTTGAGAAATTTTTCTTTTTTTGCAGGGGGGGGCGTTAGGTACCGTATTTTTATTGTTGCAAACTCAATTTTGCATTGGATTTTGCACAAATAGGAAAATAATTTTGCAATAATGTTACCGGATTGCTGATTGGATGATTATGAAACAACCAAGACCATACAGAATGCTCGTAGCATCTCATGGCAAGCACACCAGAAGTAGTTAAAGAGGAAGATAGTATACTATAGACACTGGCAGAGTAGAAGTTGTCAGAGTAGAAGAACCAACTGTGAAATGTAAATAGTGTAAATATGAATACAACCTACAGCTAGAAAACAGTTCTTGAGCTATAGAGAGATATGATCTCCTCAGAAGACTTCTGATGAGAACAAGTGAAGCAGAAAAACAGATCCCACACCATTAAAACAAGTTTTAGAGCAATTATTTTTCAGTTTGATGTTTTATTTTTTATTTTATTTTTTTGCTGACAAATGAACTGCACAAACCACCTTTGCAGAGGTAATTAAACTGCTACTAGGTGTAACAATGGGTTCCACAAAGAACTTAACCCAATGGAATTTATTATGCAAAGAAATTGGTGGAGATCAAAACTAAGAAAATCGATCTGTAGAAATGACCAAAGCAGCACTGAAAAGAAATGTTTTGGTGAGGAGTGGTGCTTGAAGCTTTTAGTATTTCCCCATATAGACATCCTCTGACAAGGAAAAAAGCTTTCAACCTTCTCCAAGACAAAAAAAACTGGCCAGAAACTGAACTGGAACTGGTTCTCACAAACCACTCTAAACCCCCAAAATGGAAGAAGTAAGGCAGAAAGATTGTCTTCTTTCTACCAAATAAAAAATTTGAGGGAATGAATCAGACTGAGTCAGTGAGTCAGAACATTTTAAGAGAAATTGTTGATGAAATAAGTGTAAAATGACATAAACTATTGTGTTTGGCTCAAGTAGGTTGACTGAAATGTTACTGATAACCTGATGTCTTTGGTGAGTACAGTACAGTAAGGCTAAAATCCCCAGTCTTCTCTTTAACTAAAATTTCACTAAAAGAAATATACATTAGGATGTTATTAACTAACTAAGAGGAAAAGTAAGACACAGGACTCAAATTAAATTTAAATGTAGCTTTGGACAGAGACTGGCTACCTGTTTGTAGCATGTGAGCTAAGCTTCCTGTCTGCTGTTGACTGCATAGCTTCATATTTATAGCCATGACAGAGGAATCAATCTACTCATCAAACTCCTGGCAAGAAAACAAATATGCATATTTTCCAAAACATGAAGCTATTCTTTTGAACATATTAGGAATCAGATGCCCTAGCCGGTGCAATGCAATCCTTACAGTAACAGCTGCTGAGGCTCATGGGTACAAAGAAATTTAGTTGATATGTCATTTTCTGTTTATTACTCTTTCCCTGTCCCCTTTTCTGCTGTCTTTTTCTTATCCCTAATGTGTTTCGTACTTCCTGTTTCCTCCTGTGTTGGCCCAGCCCCCACCAGAGCTGCGGCTAACGTCTCATTAGCTGCTCACCACAGCTTGTCGGATTAGTTTTAATGAGTAAATGTAGAATAACATTTGTGTTTTCAACAGGCCACTTCTCGTCTCTAACCTCTCCCCTGCCAGCTTTCTCTCCCTTCATCCGCCACACCCTCCCTCTTCATTCTGTCGCCCCCCCCCCACCCCCCTCCACCTGTGACAAGCCACCATTTGTCCAGTGAAGTCATCCGTCTATTCTCCCTAATCCTGTGAAGTACTCATCTTTCTACCCTCGCTTAATCCACCTATGGCCCCAAGGCCTGACACACACACACACACACACACACACACACACACACACACACACACACACACACACACACACACATGCACACACATGCACATGCACATACACACACAAAGACACACACACACACACAGACACACACACACACACACACATATTTTTGAACAATTGTGCGCACAGACACACAGTTATTCTTGTATTGTATACTCAGACATTCAACAATTCTCACAGCGCACACACACACACACCCACACACACACACACACACACAGAACCCCACCCCACCACCACCCAGACCCCCTCCCAGTATAAAGCACCCTTTGTCTGTCCAATTATTGTTCCGTCTTCCGCCTGTCTCTTGGACCTGGTGCTACCACACCCTCCAACAGGTACGTCTGTCTGTCCGTCAGTGCGTCCTCTCTCCAGTTTCTGTTATATTATAGGATCACAGCAGAAAGAAATACCATCAACATTCATGGCGTTAACTTCTAGCCCGATATTGTTCATGATACTGGATTATCATCCAACACAGCAAACACCTTGCTGGATGCTTTTTGAAATCTATCATCCAACCAGCAGCATTTCCACCATGGCAGATGAACGGGGACTGAATGTTACTGGACTGTCTGGATGTCGAATATTTAATGTGTCTGCCATCGTGCTAAATCATGGTTTTCCCTGTAGAGCTTTCTTAATAGTAGATTAGCATTTTGGTCTGATTAAGTGTCCCAGGGAAGGTTTTCTTTTAGAGGATAGTCCTTTTTTTGCGATTAAATCTGTCATCACTTTTGTCACGGGAATCTGCTTTCTGAATCCCAGTCATCAATCATTTAAATCATCAAGAACTTCAAACTTCTGCTACTACAAAAATATAATGAAGGCGATGGAATGGAATTTGTTCAGTTGTGATTTTGTGAATGTTTTTTTTTTATCTAAAAAACATGCCTTGTTACTCTTGATGTTCATAGACATTTTGACATTTGTTTTTATAGCGTGCCGTCTGTCATACAAAAATCCGCAAGGCAGGGTTTCTGAAGACATGTTGCTGATGACTGCTTAAGTCAAATTCTATTAACTCCACCAAGGAAAGAAATATATATCGTGTACTTATATTTCTAAAAACCTGCAAACATCCACAATAAAGCATGCAAAAATTCATCTCCATACATCAATACCACAAGAGTGTTTGAATATCAATATTTTAAACAAAATTTTATATTTTAATGTGAGAATTTCTTCTAAATAACCTGAATTTTAATCTACTGAATCGGCCCCCGATATACAGTAATTAGGTTATAGTTATTCTGTAAAAACAACATTTCACTAGTGTAATTTTCTTTATGACCTGTTCTACCTCATCTTCCCCATCTTTCCCATTGTTTCATGGTAAACCATCATACATGTGTGATGGAAAGAGACGGTCAAAAAAACCTTCCTGGCAATGTTCAAACACCCCCTCCTTTATCCACTGTTTCTTACTTTTCACGAGCCTAAGGCTCCCAAAGTGTCATGAACGTCAAACACTTTCTGTGGTATTTTAATCTCAAACAAACGCAAACACAAACTCTTCGTTGCAGTACAGAAAGCATAAATGAGCTTAATTTCTTCTTTGAAACTGATCAAAAAGTCAAGTCAAAGTCCCAGTCAGCTTTATTGTCAAATGTACCACATTTGCACGACATACAGCACAGGTGAAATTGCAGTCCTCTCAGACCCATGGTAAACAGACAGTACAACACAGGCAGTACAATAGGCAGGATAACAGGCAGTACAACACAGGCAGTACAACAGGCAGTACAACAGGCAGTACAATAGGCAGTACAATAGGCAGTACAACAGGCAGTACAACAGGCAGCACAACATAGGCAGTACAATAGGCAGGACAACACAGGCAGTACAACACACAGTACAGCACAAAGTATAAGAGGAAAGGGACGGTAAACTGATAAACATAATGAATGTTTCTCCGCTAGCCTTACAGACAGTCAGACGGATGAGTACAATTTCAACCACGTAGAAAACCACACTGCATCTTTATTGGTGTGTACTTTGGTTGGTTTCCATAGCTCAGACGAGGGAGTTGATGCTCTGTCCTCACGCTCCTGTTCCTGGAAAACCCACAAAAGCAATTATCAAAAGATGACTGTTAGCACTAAGCCAGCTTAAACTTATTTCAGACTCTGTTTGATTGCTAACCAGGCATATGCTACACCCGTGTGTGTGTGTGTGTGTGTGTGTGTGTGTGTGTCTGTGTGTGTGTGTGTGTGTGTGTGTGTGTGTGGTCTGACACCATCGAGGCCCTAAAAAATCCCCTTAAACCCCCCATGGGGTCGCACCAACACCCAAACGTTCTGTGTAGGTGGGGCCCCTTCGAGCTGTTGGAGGACAAGTGGATAAGATTAGCATGGACAACTATGGGTAAAGTGTTGTATAAGTGCGTCAGCGCAAATAAGCAAACATATCTGGCCATGCTACATACTTACATATTGTATTCATTGGTAAATGAATGAAGTAAACAATAAATGTCTTAATTAAATTATGGTGTTTCGTGATGTACGAATGACCAAAATACGTTTGACTAAATGTGTTTTTTCTGAGGGGTGGTGGCCTTCCTTCCATCACAGATATTAACAGTGTGAGATCAGACTGGCTAACTTTAGCATGAGGAGACTGAGCACCTGTCTACACAAATGTCATCTATTCAGAAGTTAGTCCAGGTGAGCATCAAGTTTCCTGTTTATCATCCTTTTATCAACTTTCCTCCATTGTTGTCTTGAGACCCTTAATTATTTTTAAAGAAAGTTTCAATGAGAACGTCCAGTTAGGATGGATATTAAGCCAAACAACTTCCTTCATTAAGCTATCTAGACACCTGACTATACTGTTAGATCATTTTTAACAAAGTTTATACATAATGAAGACACGTCCTTCACCCATGACCTCACATTCACGTCAAGAGTCTCCCCCTTTTCCTCTCCAATACAGAAAACATATTAATAGCATACAATAGCCTCTCTTCAGCATGCATGACACACACACACACACACACACACACACACACACACACACACACACACACACACACACACACACGCATTGTCCTTGACTATAATTAACCTGGTCAAAGCAGAGTGTGTTGGAACTTGGCTGTTCTCCTAAACCCACCAGTTTGCTTACACCCCTACCCTTCTTTAACAGGCTGACCCAACAGGGGTGTTCAAATGTTCACCTCTCATTCCTCCATCTTTCATGAATATCTTATGATGAACATACTCATAGGTTTAAATAAGTTAGTAAATCATTTTTATTACAATTAGATTAGCATAAAAATCTGGAAGCAGTTAAACCTTTGGTTATTCTCTATCCAGAAGTAATTAAATAACGCCTCATTGGCTGCTCACGAACAGCTGAAACAAGCTGTGAACAGGAGACCGACTTAAGTTAAGCTATGACATCAGGCTGGCATACCAGTAAATTAAGCTGATATACTGTATGAGCAGTAGCCTGCAGATGAAGCGGTTAATGAAAAATGAATGAATGAATGAATGAATGAATGTATGAATGAATGAATGAATGAATGAATGACCAGAAGTATATGAACACATTCAGTACATATCATTCATTTGGTTTTGCACCAGGCCAAGATTCACACATTTCGCCATCTATACCACCCCCTGGTGGAAGAATATGCTGCCCAAACGTTCTACTCTGTCTTCTGGATTTTCCTCCTGAAAGCAACTGCCTGCAGTCCAATGACACGTTGGCAGAGAACCAAACCAGTAGACCTGTGGATCCAACAACACGATTTATTGTTAGCACACATATCTACGTCACATTTTGACAGAGCCATGCCAGCAGTATACTCCCACTTGCATGGGGGATTATGAAAATTCTTACCGTCTAGAATCTTAAATTTTAAACCACAGTAATTGTTTTGTTTATTAGTGTTCAATACGATAATGCTAAACCTAACTGGCAAAGTTCCTCAAGACCCGGTGCACTAAAGAGTACCCCCCCACCCCGCTTCAATGGGAGCCTCCAAGCGACACACCAGGCTTGTCAGGGAGGCACCGGTGGAACTCCCAAATGAGATTGGGATCCAGGACAAGAGCACAAGGAACCCAAGAACACTCCTCTGAACCGTAACCCTCCCACCCCACCAGGTACTGGAGATCACAGCCTCAACCAACCACACCCAACAAACAATGGACTGTTGGTGACCCGGGTGGGGGATCAGCAGGAGGGCAAAGAGTACTGGAAGACACAGCGTTCAATTGACATGAAAAGACAAATTAATCCACATGGCCTTTGGAACTTTAACTGGACCATGACAAAGTAAATAATCCTTTCAAACTGGAATAGACCAATGTATCTGCATGAAAGTTTCTTGGACTCGGTTCTGAGCAGACTGTCCCTGGAAGACAGCCACACTCTCTGATGTGGGGCATAGTTGTGGGCCGAGATCCTGAAGCAAGACAGCATGAGCCTCCTTCCATATTGTCATCTAGAATCTCATGGAGGGGGAAAACATGTTGAACCAGAAGATCAGCAGTCTCACGGGCAGAAGGAAGCTTAGAGAGAGCGAGAAAATCATTAGCCTTAGAAAAAACGGTCAACATTGGTGACTGGTCTACTTTAATGGAGGTAGACCAGGGCGGGCCAATACATAGGCTTGTGTGTCAACATCCATGGATGGCCACCAGAAAACTGGGTGTATGTCCAATACTAGGGTGGAAGAAGAACCAAGAACCATGCCCCACTAGAGGAACTGAGAACCCATTTCCTGGGTCTAGGTGGACGCGTTGAGCCTTCTGGACTAAGGAGTTAGGCAGGCTGAGCAATATCAATCAGCCTTTATTTGTATAGCACTTAATCACATCAGCAGACATTTCAAAGCACTTTAACAGACAGAGAAACCCAACAGGACCCTCCAGATAAAGAATAAGCAACAGCGGCAGGGAAAAACTCTCTCATTGAGGAAGAAACTCCAGGCAGGACCCGGAGTCTGGAGGGTAGTCATCCGCCTTGACCGGTTGGGTGTGAAAGGAAATACAAATTACACTACATATCTGCACGCTGGGCAGCACAGTGGTGCAGTGGGTAGCTCTGTCGCCTCACAGCATGGCGGTTCCGGGTTCGAGTCCCGCTCTGTGCAGAGTTTGCATGCTCTCCCCGTATCTGCGTGGGTTCTCTCTGGGTTCCTCAACTTCCTCCCACCTCCAAAAGCATGAGCTTCAGGTTGATTGGCCGGTCCCCAATTGCCCGTAGGAGTGAGTGTGTGCGTGGTTGTCTATCTTTGTGTGTGGCATTGGCGTCATGCCCGGAGTGTCGTCCGCCTCACGCCCTATGCTTGCTGGGATAGGCTCCAGTTCCCCGTGACCCGCTGCGGCGGATACAGCGGCAGAAAATAGATGGATCTGCATGCTTCCAGTACCTCTCTCTCTCTCTGCGTGTGTGTGTGTGTGTGTGTGTGTGTGTGTCTGTCAGGACCTGTACACATAAGTGTGAAATATATGTACAGTAGATTGTGACTAGAAAAATTAAATTCCCCAAGGGGATTATTAAAGTACATTTCTTTCTTCTTCTTCTTCTGTGAGGAGTGCATGAAGAGAGTGGAAAAACTGGAGTGTGTTTCAGTGCTTTTTTCTATCTTTGCGTTTTGTCTCTATGTTTGTATTCTCTGTGTATTGTTAATTGGGTTTGTCTTGAGTGTTTAGTGTCATTTATTGTCAGTTTTTGTGTGTTTTTTGCCGACTAGGCGTGGGCTGGTTGGCGGCCACTCAGACGCCGTCATGGCGTATGGTGGCTGCACGTCGCTGACGAGGAGTCACAGGATTAGGGTTGTGTCTCCTTGCAGCGTGGAAGAGGTAGCACTTGTGGTGGGTGATGTTATACGGTGTAGTGCACTGAAGTATGCCGGCCGGATTAACAGGGCAATTGTCATGTTCGTGTAAAAGGTGGAACAGGTAAAGTTACTGGTGGAAAAGGGATAAATGTTAACGGACTGTTAGTACCGGTAATGCAGTTGTCGCAGCCGGCGTCTAGGATCACGCTGTCTAACATCCCCTGTTTCATCAGTGACGAATTCCTAATTAGAGAACTCTCTCGACATTGAAAAGTTGTGTTGCCAATTACCAAAGTCCCGCTGGGGTGCAAGTCCCTGCAACTGAAACATCTCGTGTGTCACCGCCGACAGGTTTCTATGATCCTGAACAACAAGGAAGGAGACTTTAACTACCGCGTTGTTGTTAAAGTAGACAACTATGACTACACAATGTACGCCACCTCCTCTCGGCTGAAATGTTTTGGCTGTGGAGAGGAGGGACACGTTGTTAGCGCCTGTCCGAGGCGCATCAGCGATGGAGGAGGAGCGAGGAGCGAGACTGAGAGTCAGGTGCAGGTAGGAGCAGTGATAACTAGTGATAACGTCGAGGTGAGAGGGGAGAGTGAAGGTGGGACAAGTGAGATTAAAAGATTGAAGATTAAACACACTTTATTGTCCACACAAACGGGTAAATTATCTTTTACACTCCTTGTTGTACATGCATATACATATATACGTGTTAGTAGCACAAACACTGTATACAGGCCCCTATAAACACAACACACACTAGGGGCCTGCTGGCATGCAGTTAGTCACACATGATTAATAACCACACATGACTGGGGGAGGCGGAGTGATGGGTCGCGACTTCGGGGTGCGCCCCAATGAGCAGCTTGTGGGGGGGACGGTTGTGGTGGGTGAGAATGGTGAGCTGACAGGTGAACGGGGTGAGTTTGGAGAGGTAGTGAGTGAACAGGGTGAGATTATGGAGGTGGTAGGTGAACTGGGTGAGAAAGGTACACTGGGTGAGACTAGGGTGGTGACAGGTGCAGTGGGTGAGAATAGGAGGGAGACTGGTGATAACAATGAGAATGTTGGGACAGGAAACCAGACAGGTGCTGAGGCGGTCACAGACGACCATGCGTCTGGATGGATTCCTGCTCCTACTAGGGGGCGCAGTAAGCGCAAGAATGTTTTAACTGTTTCTGCCTGCCTGTTCCTGTTTATTTATTTTAAGGTCCTTACTTTTTATTTCTCCCTCATCATGGATTCTCTTAGAGTGGGGACATTCAATGTAAATGGAGCCAGAGTAGAAAGGAAAAGGGCACTGGTTTTTGACACAGCAAGGAGGAAATCTATTGATGTTGATCACACAGTGATGACAACAATGAGGTGGACTGGATGAAGGAGTGGGAAGGACAGGTGATCCTGAGCCATAACACCACGCTGAGTGGTGGAGTGGGCTTCCTGTTCTCTAGAACTTTTGACCCAACATCTCTGGAGGTCGAGCATGTCGTAAAGGAGAGGTGTCTTTTAGTGAAGGCACATTTTGAACACCACACCCTGGTTTTTGTGAATATTTATGCTCCAACAAAGAGAGGAAGAGCTTTCTAGAAAAAATACAAGCTAGACTGGATTGCTGTGGCTTGGGGGATTTTTAATTCTTGGGTGGGGGTTTTAACTGTACTGAGGACAGGGTTTTAGAATGTAATCATGCAAAGCCTCACCCAGCATCCCAACCCACTCTGAAACAGCTGGTCTCTTCTCATGGCCTAGTGGATGTGTGGAGGAGGATGCATGCAGACTGCCGACAGTACACTTGGTCCCACCTAACAGATGGTAGGGTGTCTTTAGCCAGGCTGGATCGTTTTTACTGTTTTAAACACCATTTTAATGTTTTTAGGGACTGTAATATAATGCCAGCTGTTTTTACTGATTTATCTTTGGTTTTATGTCACGTTGTGATGAGAAATATTTTACCTAGGAGTGCATACTGGCATTTTAATTCAGTTTTAGCATTAGACAGAGGCTTTAGAGAGGTTTTAAGTTATTTTTGGAGCACTTTTAGACTTAGAAAAGCTGATTTTACTTCTCTTAGGCAGTGGTAGGACTATGACAAAACAGAGATAAACGTCCTGTGCCAACAGTATACTCTGAACGTCACACGTGACACCTGCCGGTCTATAAAACACCTGCAGGCTGAGATTGTAGAGTTACAGACAAGCGCTTCCACAGGAAATCAGAGGTGTACTGAAATCCTCAAGTCCAAAAGAATGGCTTTAGCCGACCTGTTGGATACTAAAGTACAGGGGGCTCTGGTCCGATCCAGGGTACAAAACATCACAGAGATGGATGCTCCCTCTAGCTTCTTCTTCGGCCTGGAGAAGAAGCATGGACAGACCAACGTGATCCACTCCCTGCTGTCTGACACAGGACAGGAGCTGACAGAGCCCGGACAGATCAGAAGGCGAGCTGTGAGTTTCTATTCATCTTTGTATGACAGTGAATACCGAGAAAACCAGCCACTGTTAGAGGAGTTCTGTGCAGAGCTACATCAGGTCTCACAACTCGACCGGCCGCTGGAGTTAGAGGAACTCCACACTGCCCTGCAGAACATGAAGGGACGACGATCTCCGGGTATCGATGGTCTGACAGTCAAATTTTATCAAGCCTTCTGGGACATTCTGGCACGTGACATGCTGGAAGTGTTTAATGAAAGTCTGGGCTCGGGCTCCTTGCCACTGTCCTGCCGGAGGGCGGTCGTTGCCCTCCTGCCTAAAAAGGGCAATCTGCAGGATATCAAGAACTGGCGCCCTGTGTCACTGCTCTGCACCGATTACAAGATTCTGTCCAAGGCTTTGGATACCAGGCTGAGGGAAGCTATGGAGCAGGTCATCGACCGGGATCAGACCTACTGTATGCCCGGCAGGTCCATGGTAAACAATGTCTACCTAATTCATGATGTTTTGGAGGTTTTCAGCTTATTTGGTATAAATGCTGGTCTCATTTCATTGGATCAGGAAAAGGCATTTGACCGTGTTGAGCACAGCTTCCTCTGGAAAACTATGGAGAAGTTTGGGTTCAGCACTGGTTTTAATTCCAAGATCTGGGTGTTGTACAGTGACATTGAGAGTGTACTGAAGTTTAACGGCAGTTTGTGTGCCCCCTCCAGGGTGCACTGGGGCATCCGGCAGGGCTGTGCTCTGTCTGGGATGCTCTATTCATTTTCCCTGGAACCCCTCCTCTCCTTGTATGTTCTCCCCATGTCTGCGTGGGTTCTCTCTAAGTTTTCCAGCTTCCAGAAACCTCCAAAAATATGCGCTTCAGGTGAATTGATCACACCAGATTATCTGTAGGTGTGAATGTTAGTTTGTCCATATTGCGGACCTGCAATGCACTGGCATCGCATCCAGGGTGTACCCTGCCTCTCACCCTCAGTCAGCTTGGATAGGATAGGCTTCAGCAGACCTTTCACCTGAATTCAGGATGAACAGCTGAAGATGAGACCGTTGCGATTGTCTTGTCTTCAAAAAGTTGAATGAATGCTGTCATCAGGATTCTGAGTGTTTCTCTTCTTTGCAGTCATGTCTGACGTAGAAGAGGACTACGAGTAAGTAGAACAGCATCCCTCATTGTGTAACATTTCCTTAATTTAATATAAATGCATCACTATAACATATCATTTTTCTCATCACTCCAGAGAGCAGGCAGAGGGTAGGTTCACAGAATCCATAATTGTCCTACACTCTCATAATCACATTAATGATGTTCTTGTAAGACCTGAATCTACACTCCTGTCTTTGGGCCGTTTTTCTGCCAGAGGCTGAGGAGGAGGAGGCCTACCCTGAGCAGGAAGAGGAGGAAACAGAAGAAGGAGGTGAGCTTAAAATGACTCTCAGAACTGATAGAGTTAAAAATACGACACAAGATGTAAACAGATTCAGGGTTGTGGTCATAAGATGAAGGTCTGGAGAACTCTGAGGGAGGAGAAGTGCTGTACACCATACTAACTCTTACCCATCACCTTCCTTCCTGTACTGCTTTCCCATTGGCTAACCTTCTGGTTGGGACTATCAGAGCATCATGAATATGAAGGTAAGGCAATGACATACCCAGATAAGTCAAACTGTGGACATCATTATGAACGGACGCAAACCCAATGTAACACTGAAAACATTTTCCTATGAAATGATCCTCTTTAGCGTTTAAATTTCAAAATTAATTACTATGTAAAGATCCAAAGCTAACAACGTATCACAAGACCACATTGTATAATAGTCTTTTAGTTTGGTGATAATCTATGATAACTGAATTCAGCCAAATTCGAATGAATATCATAAAAGTAGATGACAGGGCAGGTCAGATGATTATATTTCAAAGGCAATCATCATGATTACACCAGCCATCAGACCTATATGGGAACTGTACCAATGGTGGTTTGAAACATGAGTTTAATAACAAGTTACCTGAACTACATGACATCACAGCTCATTCATGGTGATGCCATCCATTAATACCCCTTCCATCCAGAGTTTGATGGAAGGGGAAAAACACTGTCTCAGGGTGAGGGGGCTTTGATACAGATTGAATGTGTTTGTTTGGCCATAGCCTTTATTGTTTAACTCAATCAATGACATTGTTCTAAATCATGTTTTTTTATCACTGTCCAATGGACATTTGCAAAATTATTTATATGTATATTCCATGAAACTTAGTTTTCTCCTTTTCTACTTTCCACCAAATTGAGACCACAGCTAGGAGACAATTAGCTCTGCCCAAAGGCAAATGCCATGGTTTAGCATTACAAGCAGGACAAAGCTATCTATGTGAGGCTAACCTGAGGTGCTGGTAGAACATTTATGTTAATTAACATTAGGGTCATTTTTCTAATTTTGGCTTTCTTGACTCTTACCAAGAAAGCCAGAAACCGTATTTCCCTGAGTGTTCCAGTTCTTCAAGCTTGGCAGCTAAGCCATCACAGATAGTATAACTTGGGACCTTTCAGTCAGAGTGCTGATTCACCCCTTCCTGTTATTGGCTCTTTATGTGTATTGTATTATTTCATCTGAACTCTTTTCTTACTCCTATAGTTTTTCCCCCCCTCTATTTTCACCTTTTACCAGTTTTGAATTCTTCCTTCATTTGATTCCCACTTCCATTCCTTCCCATCCTTTCTTCCTTGCCGGTGTCCACTGTTGTTCTGTATCATTTTTGTTACACTGCTTTTATATTTCACTTTGTTTTTATGTGGCTGGTACTTCAGATCAAGATGCCCAAGAAGAAGGTGAGAAATTGAATATTGATTGACTGATTGATTGATTGATTGATTGATTGATTGACTGACTGATTGATTGAACAAAGGGTTAAAACTCCTTCAAATGCTCTTCTTTCCTCAAGTTAGCTAACTCAGAGATTTTGAATCATATTAGAATTAGACCTACTCATCTGAGTCCGACTGGACTCAACTGACTTAATGTCAACAGACAGTGACTACATCACCTGTAATTAATGTAAATTGATGTATTTTTTAATTTAAGATCTCTTTTCTTCTCTTAGCCCCTTGCTTTCTGTACTGTCAGTCATGTTAATAGTTAAATTAATGAGTTCTGATCTTCAAATTCACACTTTTGATGGAAACATTTTCATTCACTTCATACGATTCTTTTCTCATTTTCATGAACAGAGGAGGAGCGCCCCAAACCCAAGTATGTCCACCTACTTTGATTTTGTTTGGTTGCGGTGATGTGACATATTTAGCTACTTCCTCAAGAATCTTCGAAACACTTTTCTTTCCAGACCCTTGATGCCTCAACTTGCCCCTCCAAAGATTCCCGAAGGGGAGAGGGTAGATTTTGATGTAAGTTGGGAGATTAAAATGGATCACTTTATATTATCATCGTGGGTTTTTTTAGAGACCTATTAATTTAGGAGAAGTCAGATCAGTCAATCTGAAGTTCTACATTAAATTCTTTTCCCATTTTCAAATGTGTAGATCTATGTTTCTGGTTTAAAATATAACTAACTAATTAGGTTTTGAACTTACTAGGTTTTAATTAACTAACTAGGTTGTAAACTAACACATTTTTGAACTAAGTAACTAGGTTTTGAACTAACTAGGTTTTGAATTTTTGTCTGATTGAACTGATCCTGGTTCTGTCAGCTGGTGGACAAAATGTTCCTAGTGACACAAGGGCATATCTTTGCATAAGAGATACGGTATTCCACTGAGATCACTACTGGGCCTACTATAGTGATGTGTTCTTCATTATCCTGGTATTATTCATTATCACTCTGTTTTCCCATCAGGACATCCACAGGAAGCGAATGGAGAAAGACCTGCTGGAGCTGCACACTCTGATTGATGTACACTTTGAGCAGAGAAAGAAGGATGAGGAGGAACTAATCAGTCTCAAGGAACGCATTGTAAGTTATTTTTCAATTTCAAAATGACCAAAAACCAACAAAAAAAAAGACATCACATAGTTCCTACATT
This sequence comes from Antennarius striatus, assembly GCF_040054535.1. Taxonomy (NCBI): domain Eukaryota; kingdom Metazoa; phylum Chordata; class Actinopteri; order Lophiiformes; family Antennariidae; genus Antennarius; species Antennarius striatus. The sequence goes on from NC_090791.1 coordinate 16,956,459, forward strand.
CTAATTTGTGACTCCAATAGATAATGAGGATAGTTAGGTTAACTGGATATGGTTAAACTACATCTGAAACATCACTGGACAGAATCAACATGCTTTAGAAGGATCCTAAAAGTCTCATAATCATAACTAAATAGTATTACATTTCCAGTCATATTTTAATGTAATTGCTTGAATTAATTTTGTTTTTTCAGTTGGTGCGGCATTCCTGTCTTTGGAAAAAAAAAATCTACATCATCTCTTAATGTATTTTAATCCTCATTTAATGACTGTTATGTGGTGTCCTTGCTTTGATTTCCCTCAGGAGCGTCGTCGCTCAGAGAGAGCTGAGATCCAGAGGATTAGAGCAGAAAAGGAGAAGGACCGACAGAACAGGATTGCGGTAAGTTTGGAGTTTTTCTTTCTGACTAAATGTACGTACTGGTTCCTCTATAGTGCATGATATGTGTTAAAAGCTGCTCAATACAACACAGCATAAAGGCTCCCCTCCAGGTCCACAGGAAAACATCTCATGTGAGCGTTGTTTTCTTGCTTCTTTGTCATTGCTCTCTTTTTCATCCCTCAGGAGGAGCGCCACAGAAAAGAGGAAGAGGAAGCCAAGAAGAAAGCTGATGATGATGCCAAGAAGAAGAAAGTTCTGTCTGGAATGGGAGCAAACTTTGGAGGCTTCCTGGCCAAGGTCAGGCAGCATGATGATGATGGTGATGATGATGATAAGATGATAAGATGATGAGGAGGTACAAGATTGATAATGATGTGGAGGAGGTGATGAAGATCAGATGAGGAGAAAGAGGTGATGAAGAAAAGATAAGGGAAGCTGAAAAGGAAATGGAAGTGAAAATGAGATGGGTGATGATGAGGAGGAAATAATGGAGACATGACATGAGGTGATTACTACGCTCTGTTTCAGGCGGAGACGAAGAGGGGTAAGCGTCTAACAGGAAAAGAGATCAAGAAGAAAACGCTGGCCGAGAGACGGCAGCCGCTGGGCATTGACAACTTGAGGGAGGACGGACTCAGGTAGTCTCCTGCATTTGGATTCCAAAAGTCAGCTTCAGTCTGAAACCACGGACTCACAGCGATGTTTGAATCTGGGCCTTCTAAATATACTGGATTAACATCTTAATCCATTTATGGTTTCCGCGGTAGCCCCAGTAAAAAACAGAACTTGATGACATCATGCGGTGAAATGCCACTTGTGCGTCAGGTGGTTTAAATCTTTTTATAAACTTTTATCTGACATGATATCTCTCAGCTTACCCAAGACAATTGGTTTTATTCCCATTCTACCCCATCTTCAGTTGATGTGACTTCAGCATAAACTGAATGCATTAGCTAAAGCACTTGAACATTAAATGTGATTAAAGTTGACAATGCCTGCATGTCTTTGTGCCTCCAAGGGAACGGGCTGAGGAGATGTGGAACTGGATCTACGAGCTGGAGTCAGAGAAGTTTGACTACATCGAGCAGATGAAGCATCAGAAATACGAGGTACGACTATGACACAGTACTGAAAAATAATAGGAGTACATCATGTTTCAAATGAATCATTTATTCTAATGTCTTTGAAAGGTAACAGAGCTTTGACTGATCTTGCTGATAATTATTTTGTTTCAATCGTTTTGTTTGCCTCCTATAGATCACAGTGCTGCTCAACAGAATCCAACACGCTCAGAAATTGTGAGTAGTTGCTTTTGTACACATGACAAATTAACTGCATCTGATCTGTTTCTACAGTCGGACTTTTCTGTCTCGTCCATTCCACAGTAAAAAGGGCCATGGAAAAGGGAAGGTGGGAGGTCGCTGGAAGTAGGGAGATGGGGAGAAGTGGAAGGGTCACCTGTTTCCTCTCCTCATTCCTCTACTGTCAGAGCTGTTCAGACCTTACTGAATATTTCTTGATAAGATGTATTGATAATTAAATTGATGTGCACCCAGGTTTGACTGGAAAATCAATTGTTTCTTGGAGTTGTGTGTGGATTTCAACATTATGGATGGTCATTGGCTGTTTTCTTCTGGTTTAGAAATCCACGGTTGTCATGTGAAGGATGTCCTGAATGTGTGACATTAGTAATATTTTTCTTCATTAACATAATGTTTTAAAAATAGAAAAAAAAAATACACTCGAGCAGAGGTAAGAACAATACAAGATGGAGCACCCCTGGGCATGTCAACCAATCAATATCATCAATCACTCTGCCCAATGGTCCCCAATGGTCACTTTGTAGGTACGCCTGCTCCACTGCTCATTAATTCATATTTCTCATCAACCAATCACAGGGCAGGCACATCCAGGTGCAAATCAAGAGGTGAAATTACCAATCAATCAATCAATCAATCAATCAATCAATCAATCAACTTTTATTTATATAGCGCTAAATCATATCTGAAGACATTTCAAAGCGCTTTACAGATAGAATGCCAACAATGCCCTCCAGAGCAAGCATAAGCGACGGTGGTGGGGAAAAACGACCTCATTGAGGAAGAAACTCCGGGCAGGACCCAGGCTCTGGAGGGCAGTCATCCGCCTTGACCTGTTGGTTGGGAAATAGAAATACATTGGGGAAAGAGATAGGTCAAGTAAATGAGATGGGGAGAGAGAGAGAGAGAGAGAGAGAGAGAGAGAGAGAGAGAGAGAGAGAGAGAGAGAGAGAGAGAGTGGCAGATAGGCCAGTTTGAGCTTCATGTCCATTGTACACTGTCGCTGAATTGGGGGTGGGTTTTCCAGGCCTTTGGGTATCCTCCCTTCCATCCGCGTTCTCCACCTGTGGAACAGAGGCACAAAGACAGCGGCAGTATTGTGCAGACAGAGTGATTTGACAGTAGTAGTAATACATTCTAGGAGTAGTAATAAATTCTAAGAGCATAGAAAGATAAAGAAGGCAAAGGAGAAGTGACAGAAGCTTCAGAGGATCTCCCTTTAACGGGAGAGACGGAGAAAAAATACCCTCAGCAGCCTAGGCCTATCGCAGCATATGTAGTGGAGTGTGTGTTATTTCTAATTGTAGGCTCTATCAAAAAGGAGGGTTTTTATTCTACTCTTAAATAAGCTGAGAGTGTCTGCCCCTCAGACCGAGGTTGGGAGATCGTCCCAGAGTAAAGGGGGCAGATAGCTGAAGCTTCTGCCTCCTATTCTACTCTTTAAAACCCGACGGGTCACCACAAATCCTGCATCCTCGGATCGAAGGGCCCTGGGTGGGTGCTACACTTCAATAAGATGTGGAGAGCTTTGTATGTAATCATAAGGAGTTTGAATTGTATTCTAGAATTAATCGGGAGTCAATGGAGTGACGCTAGTACAGGAGAGATGTGCTCTCTCCTCCCAGTTGGAGTCAGTAAGCGGGCAGCTGCTTTCTGAACTACCTGTAGAGTCCTCATAGAGGAGTTAGAACAGCCCAATTATAAGGAATTGCAGTAATCTAATCTAGAAGTAACAAAGGCATGAATAATTTTTTCTGTGTCTTTAAAGGATAAGAAATTTCTAACTTTAGCAATATTTTGCAAATGAAAGAAGGCTGTCCGGGATACAGACTTGATATGAGAATCAAAGGACAGATCTTGATCAAAAATCTCTCCCAAGTTCCTGACTTCTTTGGCGGAGGATAGAGCAATGCTATCTAAGTGAATTGCCATGTTAGAGAGATCATCTCTAAGATGCTTCGGCCCAATAATAATAACTTCAGTTTTGTTACTGTTCAACATTAAGAAATTGTGAAGCATCCAGGATTTAATATCTCTGAAGCAGGATTCCAGTTTAATTAGGGGATCAGATTCATTTGTTTTAATTGATAAATACAATTGAGTATCGTCAGCATAACAATGAAAATTAATGTTATGTTTCTTTATAATACATCCCAATGGTAACATATACAAATTAAACAGAATTGGTCCCAGGACGGATCCTTGAGGTACTCCACAGGTGAGAGTGAAGATTTATTGTTGACAGCAACAAACCTCTGGAGTACAGCCTCCAATGTTCATTTACCGTGATTTTTATAGTGTATGAGTTGGATTGTCCTTGAAGAATGAGCTCAGCCTCACATGTATCAGTTACAGTTATCTATACGTATGTTGTGCATGCTCTGTATTTTTGTGTTCAGAAAATTATGTAATAGACAAGGACTAAATGTTGTGTTATCTGTGTTTAGGTAAGCAGATGCATTTTGTGGTTATTTCCATTATTAAATAGAAATTCCCCGACAATATTTATATTCTTATACATTTTTTGTAATATTTAATGTTTACATAGTGCTTAGGTGAATTGGGGGTACTTGTGTATTTTTATTTAAAGACATTCTTTTTTCCTCTGTTGAGAGTTTGAAATATTCCATTTTCTTAGACATTATTTCCCCATCTTTGGAGAACAGCATCTCACATGGCACAGAGGATCTTTCAAATGGAGCTGACAGATACTGCTGCACCTCCACGATGGCATCAGCAGTGGCATTTCTGGAGGCTCTTACCTCTTCAGCATACCCGTTAAAGAGCTTCCACAAACTAAAAACAAAAAATAGTGGAAGATTTAGTTGGTACACGGATGCTTCAGTTGAAGAAATTTAGAATACAGGCACACGGTTATGCTTTTGAGTTGAAGTTAGTTTCATAGTCATTTTATACACCCAAACTTAAACTCATTGCTCCTAAACAGTTAGATACAAATTATCCTTAAACATTATAGTCACATCAGTTTGATTAACTGAGAAAAAAAAATTATGCATCACATGTTCATATTAAAGAATCAAATAATTTTTATTTTATTATCATAAATGTCCGTGATGTGGTGGTGATGCATCTGGAGTGTACCCCACCTCTCTCCCACAGCCAGCTGGGATAGACTGCAGCAACACCCATGACCAACAAAGTGGAATAACAGCTGAAGATCAGATGATTTCAATCTTCTCATCTTCAAGAAACTAACTGGGTGGATGGATGACAAACGTGTGAATTTCCTGCTTCTTATCCTGAGAACATGTCGACCTTCTGAATCATCAATTTCTAATTGAGAACATGTTAAACAGTTAATGAGAAGAAACACATAAATGTCACAACTCTTTGTCTCTGTCAAACCCAGACCTGAAGCGCTAATATGAAATTATTTTACCTGTGGGAAAAAAGTTTGTGTAAAAAAGGTGATGTTGATGCCAAAAGTTTATCCCTTTGGATTGCTTCCTAATGACATGGGTGTAAAACCCAATTTCACTAAGGAAAAAGGTAACACAGATATAAGGTGGTTTATTTTAGTATGGGGAGGGCTCATAAATGTTTAAATTACCTTGAATAATAAAATAGTTTGTAACTATCGCTGAATTTAGTTTTCCCAGGTGGTCCTGGAACGCATTAACCGCGAGAAACAAGGGATTACTGTACTTTTTACTGTAATAACGCAAATTTATCACTTATTCAAGTTACAAACATTACACTTGATCAGTTATAACTTAAATCCTTTTAAATTGTCAGACTATGAAACCCACGTAACTCCATCATTCAAGGATTAAACTATCCGAGTAAATAACAAACAAGTTAGGACATTAACTGTGTTCAAAACATTTTCCTCATAGATTAAATGGGCTTAATTACTGCATTGTGGGAAATGTAGTTTTTCGATCAAAGCACACTATTGAACCTTTTTAGACACTCTGACCTTTTATTCTCTCTCATAAAATGGTGTGGCATACAAACCACATTTGGCCCGCGGCCTTCAGCTTGACACATGTGCCTCTTGGGATTGAGTCCATCCGTCCTTCCTTCCCTAACTCCTTCCTTCCCCGTCTGCCGCCATCATAATGAGGATTCAAGAGGAGAATGCTTGCAACCCACACACACAACCCACAGAGCCTGAAGCTGTGGCTACTAGCAGCAAAAAGCAGCTGTTAAGTGTGTGGACCCAAGATGGACAGAAAAGCACAATATACTTCCATCAAATGCATCAAGTACATGTGCAACAGACACACACACACACGCACACACACACACACACACACACACACACACACACACACACACACACACACAGACGCACACACAAAACCCAGGAAACACAGGAAGACTCAAGAATTCCAAAACTAGACATAAGGGTATGAGTACAAAACCCGGCTTAAAAAACCTCCGGCTGATCAGCCTGATCAAGTCCAGGCGTTGAGAGGAACCACAGGTGTGGAGATGAGGCTCCGCCCACGTGTTCGGCCTCTCCTCCTGCAACACCCCAGCACAGCAGAGCAACAGAGCACCCACACCGAACCATGACAAATTCATGCTTACAGAGTTTTTAAACATTGTTCCACGAGCTCATACTCATTTTCCGTATCATGCAGTCACAACTTTGAGCTTGGATGATAAATACGATGCTTCTCGTTCGTCCGTCCCACACACACGGAGCCCTTACGGCTTTGTTGGACACAGAGTTTGTTTTCTTGTGACGGCGAAGAACAAAAAGAAAACAAACGAAGTCTGATATTATTATTTTATCGTGGAATTTCCACGAGTTCTCGCTAGTCAATATTGAGTGCAGGTGACACAGGGCATCATGGGAGCTGGAGGAGCCGAGGTGTGTTGATTTGTGAATGGCTGCAGCCATGAGACAAAAGTCATAAGAAATCCTCCATCCAGTTCATGCTTTACTCTGTTGTCCCTGCTCCCCTGAAGAGTCAGGCTGTGCTTCAGTGATCAGCATCCAGAGTATGGATATTTATGAGTGGAACACTTAAGAAATATTTCAATAATATATAGTTTTGAACGCCTCTGAGGGAGATACACCAACTCTCAGCACTCTGGAGATGTCTGAAGGAGACTGAGCAGATTTGTGTCTTTACCTATGAACTTTGATCTAACCTTTGAACCTAAATCAGCAAAGACCAAAAAGACAAACCTGCTCTTTGTTAATGGAAAGAGGTCTGACGTGATGGAGGGATAAAAGTCAGTAGCTGATCATATGACATGAAACAGAAATAGGTTCGATGACCTGGATGTATTGGGAACAATCCAAAGGGAGAAGCCTTTGGCATCAACATCACCTTTTTCACACGGCTCTTTTTTCCCACAGGTAAAATAATTGAATATTTATCCACTGGTATCATAAAAATGTTTTCAACCGTCGATCTCTCCGCCTCTCCCTCCGGACAAGTTTCTACGTCCTCAAACAAATTCCATGACAGATTCTCCATCACTTCATTGTTACCTTCAACGAACCTGTCCCAACCCCTTCATCCGCCCTACTCCACCCACTCCCACCTGCTTTCACCCCCCACCCCCCACCTGTCCTGCACTTATTTAACCAGCCTGGTTACACTGACTCTCCACCACTTCATCCTAGTTGCTGTTTGCTGAACCATCACTACAAAGGTAAGACTCATCTATCCTCTCAGGATTTGGGGGAACAATGTTGTTCATGGGTTGAAGTCAAACAAACCTTCAACTGTTTTTGTCCTTTGCTCTGTCTGTCCCTCTCTGTCTCCTTCTGTCTCTGTCTCTGTCTCTCTCTCAAAACAACTCAACAGAATTTAATCAGGTTCTTGCTCCACAAACAATGCAGTAAACTTATGTACATTTATTTTAGCATTTGTGTTTTTAGGGATTTGTGAACAAATGAAGTGTATTCCTTACTCTCTGCAGATTTTAATCTTGTGTCTTTGCAGCTGAACACAATGTCAGTGAAATACACTCTGCTCTTGGTCCTCATTATGGTCTCCATGGCCTGTAAGTATACCACTTTTGGAATATGTTGGATGTGTGAGCTGTAATCATTTCAATAGGAAAATTAATTGTGTGTCATGTTATTTAACAGCTGGACAGCATCCGATGGAACCAGTGGTAAAATCATAATTTACAGTTTGTTTCACTTGATATTAATATTGTATAGTTATTGGTGACTAAGAGCACAAAAATGCAAATATTTGTAACACGATTTACACAATAATGTTGTAATCACATGCACGGTTATCTAATTTATCAAAATGTGTGTCTGCAGCCTGGATGTCCAGGCCACTTGGATCCTGTGTGTGGAAGCGATAGACAGACCTACTTGAATGACTGTGTGCTGAACTTCTTTAGGTGCGAAAAACCTCTCAATTACAATGTTAACAAAAACAACAACAACAACAATTAGTTTTAACTAAGCTTTCAGACTGGTTTATCTACTTTTTTTTTCTCTATCCCGTTCTCTCTTTCTTTAGTCACACCCGTCCTGTACACCTGATTCACGTGGGCTTTTGCTGAGGAAACATCAGAAAACAAACACAGGATGTGCATTTCACGACTTTGTCATCTGAATGCTTCTTTAAACTGTGTACCATTTTAATTACTCATTACTGAAGCAGCACATGAAAAGATAATAAAAAATCAAGCATATTACTGAATGTTTTGTGTCTGGTGTGATTTATCCTCTCTGAGGAAACGTCATCAACGCGGACTGAGAAGATTTACGTGAATAAACTGAAACCTCCTCATAGATCTCTAAAATTAAAACAGTGTGCAGCACAGTTCAGACACTAGATTAATTTTTGAGATGAATCCATTGATTAACAAACAAAGAACTTCTTCACCACATCTATTTTGGACCTTGTTTCTCAACTACAGAAAAATGTCTGATCACTGGTGAAACCTGTGGGGTTGATGACATACTGGATATTTTAAACATACTCCTTAATTTACTACGTCCTGTTTTCATAAAACTTTAGAGAGGATCTGGGTAATAATACAAAATATGTTGAAAAATACCCTCTTCTTTCAGGAAACAATAAAAATAAATAAATACTAAGAGTCATTGATGAAATCTGAGTGTGAAATCATTCCTGTTATACATGGTTACATTTTTAAAGGAACACAATAGAGTAATCGTAACATTTCACATTTATATTTATAAGTGTTCAGGTCATTTACCATTTACCAACAACAGTGCGCCCTCGTTCTTTGCGGTTAATGCGTTCCAGGAACCAAACGCAACTGATGAAACCGCGATAGAGCGACAAACTGCCTATCTTATTATTTATGGTAACCCTCCACATACTGATATTAAACCACCTTCTATCTGTATCACCTTTTCCCACACTCTTATCGACGGTTTAAAGCACTTTTGTCTCTCATGTAAATCCTAGACTCACGGAACCTCGTGCACTTCCGGATGCCGTCAGATTGCCAAGAGTAACAATTCAACAATTCAAATATTAGATGTTTGTTCTTACCTAAAAACACCTTGACAAAGTTCTAAGCTTCTGGAAAGTAATCAAGGACATTACTGCAGTTACTAACTCTAAGAAGTTATCTAGCTAATTAAAACTTATCATAACCATTTAAAATGGAAAACTATCTTTTCTTACACATCAGCTCTTCATGGTTTAGATCTTAAACAGCACTGAGCTGATCGTTAAATCTTTGAGAGATGAAAGTCTTTTGTGATGTGTCGACTTTACAGAATTCAGATTTTATTTCTCTTTAAGTAATTTTTTTTTTAAAATTCAATTGCAATAAATTGTGACAGGATTAACTGCAATGACTCCTACCTGACCTAAAGTAACTTAAGGGAAATATATATGAATTTAATTATGAAATATTAAAAATGTAAAGAATTCAGCAACAGGGAATCAAAAAGAGAACCAATGTCCACAACATTAAGGCATTACACTCATAAAATCTAATATTCAACCGTTCAGATCAGCTGGATCTGGTGTCTCATGATGTTTGTAGAGCCAGAGAGAGGAATTGAGTGATCAATTCAAAAGCAATAAGAGATATTGATTACATATTCATGCATGTTTATGTAATATAAATATAAACATATCTGTTTATGTGCGGGCGGCACGGTGGCGCAGTGGGGAGCTGGAGCCTATCTCGGCGGCATAGGGCGTGAGGCGGGGGACACTCGGGGCACGACGCCAGTGCACCGCGGAGCCACACACAAAGACATACAACCATGCACGCACACACTCATACCTACGGGCAATTTGGAACAGCCAATCAACCTGAAGCACATGCTTTTGTAGGTGGGAGAAAGCCGGCGGACCCGGGTTCAAGGCCCGCTCTGTGCGGAGTTTGCATGCTCTCCCCGTGTCTGCGTGGGTTCTCTCCGGGATCTCCGGTACCAAAATAAGAGCGTCGCATAATTATGCTTAACATCTATGATCAATATAATTTTGCCAGTGTATTTGAGTGTAGTCTACGTACAACATTTAGCTTGTTCAGCAGCGTCCTCATCTGGCTTCTGTGGACGGAGAAAGGTGTGTACGTAATGTGGTCATCCAGGTATTGACCAATCATGGAACCCCTGCATGTCCCTGTCTGACCCATAACTGGTGTCGGCGTCTTAGGCGAGGAACGTGAATGAATGAATAAATATATAAACTTTATGACTCGTGGGGTTTATACGAGTCATAAAAAATATTCAACTGTCAAGCATCAACGCCTCTTCGACGTGGAGCTGTTCACAGGGACATGCCCCCCGCCCGGATAGACGTCTCCCTGATGATGAGCTCCAACATGATGATGAGCTCCAACACACCTGATCCTCATTCAAATGATCAGGTGTGTTGGAGCTCATCATCGATCAGCTCATCATCATCGGTGTCAGGTGCTATCTGGGTAGGCAATATGTGCAATAAAATATAACTTGTTCCATTTTCGAATTTGACTGTGTGTCTACTTTGGCCCAAAAACACTCCCTTGAAGAGTTGCACAAGTGACAAAAACTATATAATTATGTCAGAAGCCTATGGCAAGCTATTTGGAGCTCAAAATCAATTCGATGAGCATGTTTTTGGTTTTTATGTGCATTAAAATACAACTTTTCTATTTCCGAATTTGACTGTGTCTATTTTGCCCCAATATGTCAATATAATAAGTTATAGGTAAATAAAAAATATCTCTTCATATAGCTGAAGTTGTGCTGAAGATAATCATACCAAGCATGGGTATGTTAAATCATCTTTAATATGGTATATAGAGACAAATATCAAAAGAACCAAAAAACAGCCAAAATATATCATTTATATGATATATATGCATTTAAACTGTTATCAAAAACATGTTTTTCATACGATCTCCGCCTCTCCCTCCAGACACATTTCTACATTCTCAAACAAATGTAATGCCAGATACTCTTGGCATCTCTTTCCTTTCTCTGTCACATGATTGCCGTATTCATCATACAAGTTCCCAACCCTTCATCAGCTGTACTCCACAAAGTCATTTCATTTCCCACTTCTGGTCTATATTTACATTTGCTGCCTGTTTGTGTTGGGAAAATGCTGATATGTACTGAGTAGTCTTCATTTAACAATTTTGTTTTTGTCACGTCTTCATTTGATCCTGGTTCTAGGCTGCCAGCAAACCTGTCTCTCTTGTGTTCCCTGTTTCCATAAATATCAAAGACTCTCATACAGACAACAGCTGCCCCAAAAATGTAATGAAACCGACAGAATATGAGGGTGGGGTGGCTCCCAATCCCCCCACAACATCACCCAATAAAGGATTGATGAGACTAGAGAGATTACTGGTTATGAGCAGTAATACAGTAACACAGATTGATCTTGAACCTCAGGCTGTCATCCCCGAACATCTGTTGATGTGTGGCTGACCTGATGCTTTCATTCAGCGTGGTGTAAACACGGTGAGTTCTCAGTTCGAGTGTCACCATGATCCCATTACAGAAGGCAGAAGATTCATCAGTCGTCCTACATTGATGCCCTGTTCTTCTCTGCGAATCCTTCTCATCAATGGATTCGCAGTGACCTGTGACGACCTCCTCCCCCCGCCGTTACTCTTCACCCTACTTGGCTCCAATGTGGGCATTTGCTGGTGTGTGAAAGTACAAGATGTGAATGCTCTGGGGGTGGTCGGAGGGACTATCGGAGAGACGGTGCAGATAGACTGCAGTGTTTCTGTCGATCTACGCCAGGGCAGCTGAGATTACAACAGCTGCTCATTCGTCACCAAGTACGAATGAAGAGTGAATGGATAATGGAACCCTTGTCAGCACTTTCCAGAAAAGAGTCTAATCCATTATTATTGGTATTATACTCTTTTCTATCCATACAATTTCTTGTAGATGACACAACAGTAATCATCTCATCATTGCTGGCCTACAGCTGACTGTGAGCGAGAGGTGGGGTACACCCTGGATGCTTTGCCAGTGCATTGCAGAGCCATGAGAAAGACAAACCACCAATCACATCTATGGTCAGTCAATTTGGAGTGATCAATTCACTTAAGCTGAATGTGTTTTGAAGGTGGAGGAAGTCGGAGAACCCACAGAGAACCGATCCAGACATTGGGAGAACATAAAAACTCTGCACAGAAAGGACTGGACCCTGGGGCCTTCACGCTGTGAGGTGGCAGCGCTACCCACTGCACCACCGTTTACACTGAGAAAGCCTTCTTTAACCAAGTGTCACGTCACTGGAAGTTTCATGACATTAATAAATACTTTCAGGATGTTGGTGGCTCATAACAGAAAATGCAGTCTCAGAGCTTCCTGACTGTGCTGTCAGTAGTATTTGTAACATTTAAAACCACATTAATGGTTTATTTTCTGAAATCTAATCTTTGTTTGTTGCTTATTTCTTATGAAGGAGCATGAAGGTAAAAATGGGAGGAAGGTATTAGGTGTCAGCTCATCTCCAAAGCACAAGGGCGCCCTTGAGCATTGGATGCCCACAATAGAGTTTGTGTGTGTGTGTGTGTGTGTGTGTGTGTGTGTGTGTGTGTGTGTGTGTGTGTGTGTGTGTGTGTGTGTGTGTGTGTGTGTGTGTGTGTGTGTGTGTGTGTGTGTGTGTGTGTGTGTGTGTGTGTGTGTGTGTGTGTGTGTGTGTTACAGGGCCTGTACACATTTCTTCTTCTCCTTTCGCCTTTTCTCTTCAGGGGTCGCCACAGCGAATCAGTTGCCTCCAGTGGATAGACAGGCAGTGTGTTAGAGTGGAAGAGGTTTGAGCTGTTTTATTATATCTCACAACTGATACCTTAATACCAATGTTATAAAACACCAGGTTGGTGAAGGTTCTGACAGTATAGAGTGGGCCACCAGAGGAAAAAAGTGCAGAAGGAAGATAGAGGGAATGAGATTGTGATGACTGAAAAGAGACTCATTACATTCTGACGGGACCCAACGGTTCTCAACAATTGGACTCGACAGAAGCTGGTAAGCCTTGACCCAGCTCTGGGCATTGGTTTCCATGTGTGATGGAAATAAATGCCCAGAGAGGCTACAAGAACCCAGCAGGGCCAGGCTATGAGAGCACCCCCAGGAGCATCCAGAAGTCATCACCCCAAGAGCCACCGGGAGTGCCAAGAACCACATAGACCCAGAGACCAAGAGGAGGCAGCGGCTGCCACCGCCAGGGTGCCCAGGACAAGCCCAGGGGTCAAGGGGTAAGGCAGATCCACTTATTCATCTTCTTCTAAAGATGCAGAAGAAGCCAAGCGAAAACCATCAAAAATCCAAACGTCTGTACCACAATGGATGCAATTGTTTTCCTGGGTTAGGCACGACTAAATGTCGTCACCCAAGACAAAATAATGAGGGTGCTGCTTACAAAACATTTGTGTGGAAAAGGCTCTTTCAGCTTGGTGCCGTATCCACAGGAGCATAAATGAATTAAAGGCAAAGAAAACTATTGGGTGAAAACCAAAAGTGATAAAAACAGTACCACATCTTTCTTTATTTCTTACACTGTTTTTTTTTTCCAGAATTACTACGGTTACGGTAAGATTTCAATTACTGTCTTCACAGAAGAATACTGTCTTTCATGTTTGTATCTGATTCATTAAAACTGTCCAGAATTAGTCTTCAAGGCCAGAGCCCATGGGAAGCTTCCTACTGTCCTTTTTCCACTGTACGTATCTGATAAAATATTGTTTCTGTCATAGGAAGTGATTTGTTTTGCATACCTTTCTCCTTGTATTAAAATGATCACTCACTGAATTATGATTCGGTGACACATACAACCCAGATACAGGTTGACTTGTATCTCTCACCCATTTTATGCTGCAGCAAAGTGAAATAAAATCTTCAAAGACCGTTCCTCGTGATTGCCTTCATTACAGAAATTTCCACGACACCACCAGGCTTCGAAAGGGTCCTATAAGGAAAATCACATTTTTTCAGGTCTCTTTTGATTCACGATATTGATTGGTTGACATGCCCAAGGGTATGGCCATCCCTGAGGGGGAGTTCATTCAGGCTATGGTAGAATTGTGCGGTAATGTCCTAGCTCAGAGCTACACAACGGTCATAAACAAATGGCCTCAGCCTTTATTTACAGCCTAATGGATATTCACTGTCACCAGTTAAGGGGTTACGTTCAACTGACATAAAGCATGCATGTGAAAAAATCCAGGCAGAAATTAAGACGTGAAATTATCACTCATTCCCAGCAGTGTTTTTCAACCACTGTGCCGCGGGACAAGAGTGCGCCGTGAGATATTGTCAGGTGTGCCTTGGGAAATTATCTAATTTGTGTGCCTGTGCGGTCTAGTGCATGGCAGCGTAATCATGAAGTACTCTTCCATACCAGTAAGCGGCAGCAGCAGCAGGTAGCTAATTTCCATGTGGTTGGAGACGAGCGAATTAGTGATGCATGGATGCAGCGACAGGTGGATAGCAGGACGACGGTGAAAGTGATGAATACGTTTTTGAGGAGGAAAAATGTTGACTCTGAACTGGACCCTGGACAAAATCAAGATCCAGATGAAGGCCCCAGTGTGAGCGGAGGTCAAAAGAAAGCAAAGACATCCAGCAAAGTTTCTGTCGCAAAAGCTATCTTTCATTTGGATTGACCATATTGGCCCGAATATAAGACGACCCTGATCGTAAGACGACCCCCTCTTTTTCAGGAGTCAGGTTTGAAAAAAGGCTTTTTGAACACCAAATTTAATTTTTATCCAGAAAATAATTACAGTACAATTACAATTACAATATAATTACTGAAACAAATGATTAGAACAAGATATTCGTGAGAAAAAGCATGTTATTTTGCCTCATTCAAATCAAGCAAAAACTGTTTATCACATCTTAATATCTGAACATTTAAATATGTAAACTAAAGTGCAATCACATTTGTAAATGAATGGTGAGTGGCACTCTGTGCATCCCGGTACCAAATGACCCACGGAACGGTACCGGGCAGTGGCCCGGGGGTTGAGGACCACTGCTTTAAAGGAAGGAGTCAATGTTGTGGACGTTGGTTCTCTGTTAGATTCTCTGTTGCTGAATTATTTAAATTTTTGATAGTTCAAAATTAAAGGTCATATATATTTCACTGCAGTTACTTTAAGTCAGGTAGGAGTTGAAGAAGAGCTGATGTGAAAGAAAATGTATTATGCCATTTTTAATGACTTTGGTAAGTTTTAATTAGTTAATTAATTAGTTTTAATTAGTTGGATAATTTCTTAGAATTAGTAACTGCAGTAATATCCTTGATTAATTTCCAGAAGCTTAGAACTTTGTCGAGGTGTTTTTAGGTAAGAACAAACATCTCATTTTTGAATTGTTGAATTGTTACTCTCAGTAGTGGGATTGACCAATCCTTGTAACCTACTGTCCAGTTTACTAAGTATTTTCCAAGTCATTCACCAAGTGCACTGATCATAGAGGAGAGCTGGCTCAGAGACAGTTCATGAATGAGAAAATACCCAGTGAGGGCAGTTCTGTGGGTGAAGATACCTTGTTGATGCCAGAAGTCAGAGGAGAATAGCCAAAATGGTTCAATCACACAATCAATCACTTGAAAGATTACGGCATTCTGAAGACTGAATGTGAGGATACGGTAGAAGTTGGAAAATGACCTGAACAAATACAATTATAAGCATGTGAAATGTTACGATTACTCTATTGTGTTCCTTTAAAAATGTAACCATGTATAACAGGAATGATTTCACACTCAGATATCATCAATGACTCTTAGTATTTATTTATTTTTATTGTTTCCTGAAAGAAGAGGGTATTTTTCAACATATTTTGTATTATTACCCAGATCCTCTCTAAAGTTTTATGAAAACAGGATGTAGTAAATTAAGGAGTATGTTTAAAATATCCAGTATGTCATCAACCCCACAGGTTTTACCAGTGATCAGACATTTTTCTGTAGTTGAGAAACAAGGTCCAAAATAGATGTGGTGAAGAAGTTCTTTGATTGTTAATCAATGGATTCATCTCAATAATTGATCTAGTGTCTGAACTGTGCTGCACACTGTTTTAATTTTAGAGATCTATGAGGAGGTTTCAGTTTATTCACGTAAATCTTCTCAGTCCGCGTTGATGACGTTTCCTCAGAGAGGATAAATCACACCAGACACAAAACATTCAGTAATATGCTTGATTTTTTATTATCTTTTCATGTGCTGCTTCAGTAATGATTAATTAAAATGGTACACAGTTTAAAGAAGCATTCAGATGACAAAGTCGTGAAATGCACATCCTGTGTTTGTTTTCTGATGTTTCCTCAGCAAAAGCCCGGGTGAATCAGGTGTACAGGACGGGTGTGACTAAAGAAAGAGAGAACGGGATAGAGAAAAAAAAAGTAGATAAACCAGTCTGAAAGCTTAGTTAAAACTAATTGTTGTTGTTTTTTTGTTAACATTGTAATTGAGAGGTTTTTCGCACCTAAAGAAGTTCAGCACACAGTCATTCAAGTAGGTCTGTCTATCGCTTCCACACACAGGAGCAAAGTGGCCTGGACATCCAGGCTGCAGACACACATTTTGATAAATTAGATAACAGTGCATGTGATTACAACATTATTGTGTAAATCGTGTTACAAATATTTGAATTTTTGTGCTCTTAGTCACCAATAACTATACAATATTAATATCAAGTGAAACAAACTGTAAACTATGATTTTACCACTGGTTCCATCGGATGCTGTCCAGCTGTTAAATAACATGACACACAATTAATTTTCCTATTGAAATGATTACAGCTCACACATCCAACATATTCCAAAAGTGGTATACTTACAGGCCATGGAGACCATAATGAGGACCAAGAGCAGAGTGTATTTCACTGACATTGTGTTCAGCTGCAAAGACACAAGATTAAAATCTGCAGAGAGTAAGGAATACACTTCATTTGTTCACAAATCCCTAAAAACACAAATGCTAAAATAAATGTACGTAAGTTTACTGCATTGTTTGTGGAGCAAGAACCTGATTAAATTCTGTTGAGTTGTTTTGAGAGAGAGACAGAGACAGAAGGAGACAGAGAGGGACAGACAGAGCAAAGGACAAAAACAGTTGAAGGTTTGTTTGACTTCAACCCATGAACAACATTGTTCCCCCAAATCCTGAGAGGATAGATGAGTCTTACCTTTGTAGTGATGGTTCAGCAAACAGCAACTAGGATGAAGTGGTAGAGAGTCAGTGTAACCAGGCTGCTTAAATAACCAGGCAGGACGGGTGGGGGGGGTGAAAGCAGGTGGGAGTGGGTGGAGTAGGGCGGATGAAGGGGTTGGGACAGGTTCGTTGAAGGTAACAATGAAGTGATGGAGAATCTGTCATGGAATTTGTTTGAGGACGTAGAAACTTGTCCGGAGGGAGAGGCGGAGAGATCGACGGTTGAAAACATTTTTATGATACCAGTGGATAAATATTCAATTATTTTACCTGTGGGAAAAAAGAGCCGTGTGAAAAAGGTGATGTTGATGCCAACGGCTTCTCCCTTTGGACTGTTCCCAATACATCCAGGTCATCGAACCTATTTCTGTTTCATGTCATATGATCAGCTACTGACTTTTATCCCTCCATCACATCAGACCTCTTTCCATTAACAAAGAGCAGGTTTGTCTTTTTGGTCTTTGCTGATTTAGGTTCAAAGGTTAGATCAAAGTTCATAGGTAAAGACACAAATCCGCTCAGTCTCCTTCAGACATCTCCAGAGTGCTGAGAGTTGGTGTATCTCCCTCAGAGGCGTTCAAAACTATATATTATTGAAATATTTCTTAAGTGTTCCACTCATATCCATACTCCAATAACATCCATACTCTGGATGCTGATCGCTCCCTTATTGAAGGGTGATATATGAATAAATTCAATTACTGAACTGTCCAGATTTTCACCAAAGTAAAAGCAGACATGTTATTCTTGCAGCAGTTAAAGCACAGCCTGACTCTTCAGGGGAGCAGGGACAACAGAGTAAAGCATGAACTGGATGGAGGATTTCTTATGACTTTTGTCTCATGGCTGCAGCCATTAACAAATCAACACACCTCGGCTCCTCCAGCTCCCATGATGCCCTGTGTCACCTGCACTCAATATTGACTAGCGAGAACCCGTGGAAATTCCACGATAAAATAATAATATCAGACTTCGTTTGTTTTCTTATTTGTTCTTCGCCGTCACAAGAAAACAAACTCTGTGTCCGACAAAGCCGTAAGGGCTCCGTGTGTGTGGGACGGACGAACGAGAAGCATCGTATTTATCATCCAAGCTCAAAGTTGTGACTGCATGATACGGAAAATGAGCATGAGCTCGTGGAACAATGTTTAAAAACTCTGTAAGCATGAATTTGTCATGGTTCGGTGTGGGTGCTCTGTTGCTCTGCTGTGCTGGGGTGTTGCAGGAGGAGAGGCCGAACACGTGGGCGGAGCCTCATCTCCACACCTGTGGTTCCTCTCAACGCCTGGACTTGATCAGGCTGATCAGCTGGAGGTTTTTTAAGCCGGGTTTTGTACTCATACCCTTATGTCTAGTTTTGGAATTCTTGAGTCTTCCTGTGTTTCCTGGGTTTTGTGTGTGCGTCTGTGTGTGTGTGTGTGTGTGTGTGTGTGTGTGTGTGTGTGTGTGTGTGTGTGTGTGTGTGTGTGTGTGTGTGTGTGTGTGTGTGTGTGTGTGTCTGTTGCACATGTACTTGATGCATTTGATGGAAGTATATTGTGCTTTTCTGTCCATCTTGGGTCCACACACTTAACAGCTGCTTTTTGCTGCTAGTAGCCACAGCTTCAGGCGCTGTGGGTTGTGTGTGTGGGTTGCAAGCATTCTCCTCTTGAATCCTCGTTATGATGGCGGCAGACGGGGAAGGAAGGAGTTAGGGAAGGAAGGACGGATGGACTCAATCCCAAGAGGCACATGTGTCAAGCTGAAGGCCGCGGGCCAAATGTGGTTTGTATGCCACACCATTTTATGAGAGAGAATAAAAGGTCAGAGTGTCTAAAAAGGTTCAATAGTGTGCTTTGATCGAAAAACTACATTTCCCACAATGCAGTAATTAAGCCCATTTAATCTATGAGGAAAATGTTTTGAACACAGTTAATGTCCTAACTTGTTTGTTATTTACTCGGATAGTTTAATCCTTGAATGATGGAGTTACGTGGGTTTCATAGTCTGACAACTCAAAAGGATTTAAGTTATAACCGATCAAGTGTAATGTTTGTAACTTGAATAAGTGATAAATTTGCGTTATTACCATTAAAAAGTACAGTAATCCCTTGTTTCTCGCGGTTAATGCGTTCCAGGACCACCTGGGAAAATAAATTCAGCGATAGTTACAAACTATTTTACTATTCAAGGTAATTTAAACATTTATGAGCCCTCCCCATACTAAAATAAACCACCTTATATCTGTGTTACCTTTTTCCTTAGTGAAATTGGGTTTTACACCCATGTCATTAGGAAGCAATCCAAAGGGATAAACTTTTGGCATCAACATCACCTTTTTTACACAAACTTTTTTCCCACAGGTAAAATAATTTCATATTAGCGCTTCAGGTCTGGGTTTGACAGAGACAAAGAGTTGTGACATTTATGTGTTTCTTCTCATTAACTGTTTTACATGTTCTCAATTAGAAATTGATGATTTAGAAGGTCGACATGTTCTCAGGATAAGAAGCAGGAAATTCACACGTTTGTCATCCATCCACCCAGTTAGTTTCTTGAAGATGAGAAGATTGAAATCATCTGATCTTCAGCTGTTATTCCACTTTGTTGGTCATGGGTGTTGCTGCAGTCTATCCCAGCTGGCTGTGGGAGAGAGGTGGGGTACACTCCAGATGCATCACCACCACATCACGGACATTTATGATAATAAAATAAAAATTATTTAATTCTTTAATATGAACATGTGATGCATAGTTTTTTTTCTCAGTTAATCAAACTGATGTGACTATAATGTTTAAGAGCTGCATTTAAACTGTTATCAAAAACATGTTTTTCATACGATCTCCGACTCTCCCTCCAGACACATTTCTACATTCTCAAACAAATGTAATGCCAGATACTCTTGGCATCTCTTTCCTTTCTCTGTCACATGATTGCCGTATTCGTCATACCAGTTCCCAACCCTTCATCAGCTGTACTCCCCAAAGTCATTTCATTTCCCACTTCTGGCCTATATTTACATTTGCTGCCTGTTTGTGTTGGGAAAATGCTGATATGTACTGAGTAGTCTTCATTTAACAATTTTGTTTTTGTCACGTCTTCATTTGATCCTGGTTCTAGGCTGCCAGCAAACCTGTCTCTCTTGTGTTCCCTGTTTCCACACTGAGAAAGCCTTCTTTAAGGGAGTGTGTTTCTCATGTCACCGGAAGCCTGGCTGACAGTTTATGACATTAACAAGTACTTTAAGGATATTAGTGGCTCACAGCAGAAAAAGCTGTCCCACAGCTTCCTGACTGTGCTGATATATTTCTGATATATAATTTTTGTTTGTTGTTTGAAGGTAAAAGTCGGAGGAAGGTATAAAATCTTTTGCCTTTGGCTTTGTTTGACAACAGCTATGTGTTCTCTGCGTAACTGAATTCAGAGTGAAACTGAAGTGAGGTGAGATTCTTAAGAGAAAGACACAGATGCTTTGAGAAACCTTCCCATGAGCACCTCAGAGGCTCATTTTAAATACTCACGTATCAACCTTAAGAAGATGAATGAATGAATAATAAAGATAATGGAACGCGTGATCAAACTGTAGCAACCTTCTGCCCCTTTATCCAGCTTTCTTT
This sequence comes from Antennarius striatus, assembly GCF_040054535.1. Classification (NCBI taxonomy): domain Eukaryota; kingdom Metazoa; phylum Chordata; class Actinopteri; order Lophiiformes; family Antennariidae; genus Antennarius; species Antennarius striatus. Next base: position 16,977,365 of record NC_090791.1, read on the forward strand.
AGTTGATTGGTTGATGAATTCATGTTGATAGAAGAACATTACAATACAATGTCTATCAACATTTTCTTACCTTCCCAAAAATGTCTGAAAGATAATAGTCATAATTATTTTGTTTCCCCTTCAGTTATTTATTAAACCAATACGCTGTTGTTTTAATCCCACAAAAAAGTTCATCTTTACATTTAGTCATGAATTATAGTATGGATTTTGTTGTTGTTTTTCCCTCCCTTTGCAATGTTTGCCAAAGCCAATAGATGGCTAAATGTTTTTCACTGAATTTATTTCATTTCTTTCACATGACTTTTGTCAACAATTAAGTTTATCTTACTTTTTATAAATTTTGAACATTTCCCTGCAATATTTTCTGTCATTTCAGAGTCTTCCCCACCTCCCTGCACACATTCAAGCTCCTCCTCCTCACCTGTGTTTTCTCAGTCACCTGTAACCTAGCCAGTCAGTGTCCACCCAACATACAGTATATTCTGCTCAGCCCTCAGTTCTCGAACAGATTGTTAGCGTTCATGCTACTTTCCACCATTTATATTTTCTGCCTTAATACCTTGTACTGATCCCGCCTGATCCCTGGACTCTGCTTGTTGCCTGCCCCTTGTAGGATTTGTTTGCCTGTTTGGACTGATTGCGTGTTATTCTGAAACACCTGCCTTCTCTCCTGTCATGCTTTTTGGTTCAATCTGCCTTTTATGAGAAATGTGACAGTTTTCTAAAAAATTATATCTAATTCTAAATGCCCAGTGGTACCATTTCCAATACATTTCCAATGATGTTCAATTTACAGTTTATAACAGGGGTCTCAAAGTCACATTACCTTAGGGCAACAAGAAAGAGAGTCTGGGTGAGGCTGAGTCTCATCATATATTCTACAAAAAACACTTTTCATCATTATGAGCAGCTCTTAAATTTCCATGGATTCTTCTGAACATGAACTGGCATGAACATGAACGCAACGTTGAAGAACATGAACATATCTTCTGAACATGGCATCTCTCGCCTACTTCTTCCCGTCAGTGACCTGGCAGCATTTCCTCTTACGTAGCTAAGCTACATTTGGCTTGAGGGAAGAAGCAGTTGAGACCCTCAGTATGCGTTGAAGACGATCATCAGTAAGTCTGGACCTGTATTTGGACTTTTTGATGCTCAAGGTGGAGAAAAACTTTTTCACGTGCTCCCAAAAAAGACACATGGTCCACTTGAACGTTTGAGAAAGATCAGGGAAGTCAAGGGGTCAATTCTCTCAAAAACTGTCCAAGCTCATCTATTTTTCCGCTCAACTCCCTGAACTTGGCTTTGACGTCAGGGTTTTACTGCAGGTAAATGATGTCCATTTGAAGCACAGGAGTGGAATCTTGCACATCAAAGCAGAAGGTGTCCGAAAAAAAATGGTTAAGTAGCCCTGTGTGTTTTGAAGTCTGCAAATCTGTGATCCAATTTCTCCTCTATCTTCAAAATGGCATCAACATACTTCCTACCACTGCAAGTTGTGCCTGAATCTACAAGGGCCTTGCATGCTGGTAAATGGAAGAGGTTTGTCTGAGAGAGCCTGGCTTTAAATAACATAATTTTTGTGAAGAATGCTCGCACATTGTCATTGGTAGCCACCAGCAGCCTCTGGCCTTGTAGCTTCTTATTCAGTAAATTCAGTTCCTGTTTGACGTCAACAAAAAAAGCAAGCTATGTCCAGGAGCCACTGTAGATCAATTAGTATAGGAACAGCCAACCCATCCTTCTCCATGAAGGCTTTCACTTCTGCTTTCAACTCAAAAAAATCTCTCCAAGATGTTTCCCCTGCTGAGCCAATGTAAGTCTGAGAAGTTGAGCACATCCTCATATTCTGACTCTATTTCCAGTTAAAAAGCACAGAAGTGTTTTAAGCCTCTGGATCTGATTTGGTTGATGCAATACACAGTATGACAAACATCACATTGTCAAACTTCAGGCATTTGCTGCAAAGAGATAAGGGTTCATGTCTTTTGTGACGACATGAAAATCATGACTTGTAGATGGGAGAAGATGGTAGAGTGAAAAATGGAGACTGCTAGTTGGACGTTTACTACAAGCTGGGAAAGTTGGACATTGTTATTTACTTAGTTTATCATCAGTGATACGTTCCAGCCAACACTGATGTTTCCTTGACTATAGCAGAGGTGGTAGGTCCCCTCTGAGCCCCCAGTCTGACTCAGAAGTGGAAGGAAATCTGACTGGGTTTCCCCATTGGAAGTGTGCTGCCCTCTGTGACATCATCAACGGAACATCTGTGTTGGTTGTTAATCCCAATCAGATTCCTCATGATAACACAAAAAAAAAACATACACAACATGTCTGTGTAGGTTCTCACTTATCCAAAGCTGTTTAAATCAATCCACTGGACTTTAAGTTCAGAACTGAAGAAGCTTCTTGGATGAGAGGTGAAACGTCTTCAACCAGCTTTGGATATCATACACAACATCAAGTGCAGTTCATATAAAACACACCAGCAGCACTAGTATTAAATTTTTACACTGTCCTGCAGGGGGAGGTGAGTGTCAAATCATCTGTTTTTGTCTGGAAATATTTTATTTGTATAGCTATTCATTTACAAGCACACCACATGCATCAAAAGGGAGACCTCAGAGCTTTCTGTCTTCTGACATACAACAGACACACGTATCGATGTTCGTATTCACCAGACGTTCAAAGTAAAATCTCATTCAGACACAAGAACAAAAGAACCACAAAGAGTACAAATATGCAACTAAATACATTTTACATGGAAAATTTAAATTAGACTCACAGTTTGGAAGAAGAGTTGTCATGGGTAAAGAAGACGAAAACATGAGAATAAATCAAGAAAATAAGGTATGCACAACACAAAAGAAGTTTAGTGGCCAAATAGATATTAATTACATAAATACACATTAACATTACTACAGTCAACTGGGATCATTTCAACTTTGAAACAAGAACATTGATTACATGAAAGGCAGTGCAGCTCACCAAAGTAAAAACAGCCAGTTATTAAAGGAGAAATCCATCACTTGTACACTTTTCAATTCATAAATAGGCCGACTCAGCCTGGGAGACCAGCAGGTTGTGCTGTCACAGACCTTGAAGAAACATCTTGGTGATGTCATCAGGTAATTTAAATTATTTCAGATTTGAATGTCAAGACATTCAATAAACACGTAATGCTTTAAGATGGAAAAACTAACTGATCATTACAAAACTAAACTGCGTAAAAAATTCCTATTAATCAATTAAATTTATTAAAGTGAACTTTTAATATATTAATTCTTGAGTCATTCATATATTAAAAGTTCACTTTAATAAATTTAATTGATTAATAGGAATTTTTTACGCAGTTTAGTTTTGTAATGATCAGTTAGTTTTTCCATCTTAAAGCATTACGTGTTTATACTTCTACTTATACTAGTCATTCATGGAGTGTTGGGGTTTTGGCAGTGGACAGGTTGAGTCTATATATATGATGGTGCATTCACTTGTGTGTGAGTTGGTTTAGCGGATGGGGGCCTTCAGAGCAGCATCCACCTCCTCCTCTGGTAGGAGCGTGTGCCACTGGGCCACTGGACGCCTGGGATTGGCCAGCATGTCCGACCAGTGGCGCAGTCCTACACCTGAAGCGCCATAGCCGATCCAACATTTGCCGATGGGGTCGTTGCTGCCCAGCTTGTCGTAGTCGTACACAGTAATCAGCACCTGGACTTTCTGTTGGTGGAGGATGAGTCATTATGAGAACACCTTATTCAATCACATCATGTTTCACATCAAAGCTGAAGGACACATGTTGAGTCTTAAATTCACACACTTAAAGATTAGCAACAACAAGTAGAAGTGAGTGTTAGTGTGTTCCACATGTGGACAAAATTGTTGGTGCCCCTCTCTTAATGAAAGAAAAACCCAAAATGTTCACTGAAGCAACTTGAAACTGACAGAAGAAGTAATAATTCAAAATGTACTGAAAGTTAACCAATGAAAAGCAGACATTGCTTTCGAATTGTAGTTCAACAGAATTATTTTTTTTAAAAAGCTAATAAAACGGGCCTGGACAAAAATGTTCGTACCCCCAGAAAATATGCAAATAATTTGACCACTGGGACTTGATAAACTTATTATCAGCAAAGGCATCTTCAAACTTGTAATCAGTCAGTTTGTCAATTTAAAGGGTGACAAATAGTCACTGTGCTGTTTAGTATCTTGGTGTGTAACACGCTGAACATGGAGCACGGGAAGCGAAGGAGAGAGTTGTTTCAAGAGGTTAGAAAAAAAATGACAGGCATGTTGAAGATAAAGGTCAAAAGACCATCTCCAAGCAGCTTGATGTTCCTGTGACCACAAGATCCACAGGACTGTAGCCAACTTGGCCACAGGAGGAAATTTGATGACAGACTGTAGAAATGGACGATATGGATGGTAACCAGAGTCCAGAACAACCTCCAAAGGTGAACTAATGGTCAAGGTACATCTGTGTTGGATTACACCATATGTCATTGTTTCAGCCAAAGTGGACTTCACAGGAGATGATGAAAGAAGACATAAAAAAGCAAGACTGGAATTTGCCACATTGCATTCTGACTAGCCCCAAAGCAAATATATAGAAATGAAGCATAAGAAGAAAAGAACACTGTCCCTCCAGTGACACACGAAGGAGGCTTGGTTATGTTCTGGAGCTGCTTTGCTGCAACTGGGACAGGGTGTCTTGAATCAGTGCAAGGTACAGATTATCAAGGCAATTTGGAAAGAAATGTGCTGCCTAGTGTCAGAAAGCTTGGCCTCAGTCGCAGGTCATGGGTCTTCCAACAGGACAACGACCCAAAATACACAACAAAAAAACACCCAAGAATGGTGCATAGCAAATTATTGGACAATTCTGAAGGGTCCTTCCATGAGTCCTGATCTTAATCCTATTGAACATCAATGGAAAAAGCTGAAACATGCCATCGAAAGAAGGCACCCATCAAACCTGAGACAACTGGAGCAGTTTGTTCATGAGGAGTCACCATCATTTTTGTCCAGGCCTGTTTCATTAGTTTTTTTTAAAAAAAATTTCTGTTAAGCCACAAATCAGGAGCATTGCTCGACTTTCATTGATTACTTTTCAGTAATTTTTTTATTACTTTGTTTCAGCGACCATTGTAAGGTTTTTCTTTAATTAAGTGAGGGATATGAAGGTAGGGATATGAAGGTAGGTAGGACATGAAGGTAGTTGGTGTGAGAGAAGAGGACACAGAAGACAGGGTTAGATGGAGGCAATTGATTCGCTGCGGCGACCCCTGAAGGGAAAAAGGAAGAAATGAGGGATAGCAACAATTTTATTCACATGCATATGTACGTACCTGGACCTGGGAGAAGGGGATCTCAAAGCTGAAGCTCTCGTTGAAGTAAGGATTCAGAGTGTTTTGTTTGACTGATGTTTTCTTCTTCTTCAGCCTCTTCCCGTTGTGCTGTAGCACCACCTTAACAAAGGGATCTTAGAGAAAAAGGCATAATATTAAAAGAGAGATCAAGAGTCAGAATCAAAACTACATATACCAGTTTCAAGCATTCAAAAATGAGTGTTCACCTGACAGTCCTCCAACATCCATCTTCTTCAGGTTCTTTGCTTCCATGATGTTAACTGTTAGTTTACCGGCCGTGGGGACGTAACGAAGAGAGATACACACATCACCTAGCTTCTCTTGCTGTTAACGACAGAGCATACACATGAAGAACACGATATCATGGTAATTGTTTACCTGTTGTTCTTTATAAATTTCAGAGGACATCAAGAAATAAAATGATGTACCTCCTCTTTCTCCCCTCCAATCAGATCCTTCCACTCGTGTATTGGCTGTCCAAGGTCTATAGAGTTCATGGGAATCTTGATCTCACCAATGAGGTCATGCTTACCAAAACGGTCAAAATCAAACACATGCATCACCAGAGTCTGACCTCCCAACTCAGTATATGGTATCTGGGGGGGGGGGGGGGTAAAAGAGCACATTTAATACTTTGGAGAAAATCAGATGTGACTTAAGATTAGTCTGATGATGCTACTGATAGCTACAGTGTCAGTCCGTTCATTTTAGTTCTGAAATAAAAATTAAACTTTTATATTCACAAATTTCCAGTGGTGGTGGACAGACCTTAAATATGAAGGTCTCGTTGAAGACAGGACAGAGGTTCTTGCGCTGGACTTTGGTCTCAAACTTCTTCTTCTTGTCCGGTAGCATGTAGACTTTGACGTAAGGATCTGATGTCCCACCCATGTCCATGGCTGCAAGGTCCTGAGCCTGTAGGATACCAACTATCAGCTGGAGAAGGAAGGGGAGATGAGTTAGTCCAAATGACCATCATATGTGCATCATTAATTTATCACTTTGGTTTTTGGAAGGTTGATAACAAGGTTGGCTCTTCCCACTTGCCATTGCTTAAAAAAAAAACCTTGAGCTAGCTGTGGTATAAGGAGTTTAATTTTCACAGTCCTCTATGGGACTGTGGGGTAATGTGTTCCTGCACCCTCTTCTCAGTCTCTACTTACCCTGACTGAAGAGGTACACTTTATATCTGGATCATATATTTGGATCATAATCTTCACTTTAGTGACTTACGATGTCAGTCGTAAGTCATAAGTCACACACATACTTGTGTCTTCATGCATTATAAAAGTGCACAACTATATTCATTCAGTGCTGATCACTACATATACAAAGAGTATTTTGTAAATTTACTGCTAGCTTTGCTAAGGTGCTGCCCTACAGTGCGTTGGTTAGTGTTGTATTTTTTCCATGAAAACCTTGCTTCAGCTTGTCTCTTTCTTATTTTGGGCTGCCAATGTGAAGATTTATGATCATCTTTTAATCTCTTATGTGAAGTAAGGGCTCAATGCCAAAAGTATCATTGGTGTGTCCATCAATACATCACAATGCAATGAGGGAGAACACAATGAATATTTGCAGGATCTGCCAGCATGTATGTATGTATGTACCTGATTTTCAGTGAAGTTATAGTCCAGTGTGTACTCCAGTCTGCCCAGATTCTCCTTCTCTTCCTCCTCCTTCCCTTCATCACCTTCCTGGAAGAGACACATGGTTAAGATGGTCAAATAATTTAAAAACATATCACAAAACAAATCTAAAACTGCTGATATTATGTCTTAGTTGTGGAAAATATGGTGTGAAGCATTAAGAGCCATTTATACATGTGTTGTTACATATTTTACCTGTAAGAGAAAACTGTAGTTCCTGCAATTTGAATATTATATTTTGCTACATGATTATTTGTGATAAAATTCTCATGACAAACTGTCATTTCATCCAGTTTCAGGCTGGATAAAAGCCAAACATCTGTGACCCATCCAGAAGCAGTTACAATCAGTGTTACTGTTAATGCCATCTGTTTTTGAGAGATCTTCTTATTTTGTCTTACCTTCTTCTCCTCTCCCTCCTCTCCCTCCTTCTCCTTCTTCCTGCGCCCACGTCCTGCCTTCCTCTCACGGGCCTTCTTAGGCTTTTTGGTCTTGTTGATGCACTTCTTATAGATGCAGAATCCCATACAGGCAATAAGGGCGAGGACCACAACTGTAATGGCACCTATGGCCCACATGGGCACTGGAGAAAGGATGAAGAATGGTGAGTTTGTGGTGTGTAGTTTGGTAGGAAGAAGTGCTGATGTTATCTGGGTGAGGTAGTAACACACTTTATTGTCCCTTTTAGGGAAATTATCTTGTCACTCTTACAATTGAACATGCATTTACGGTATATATGTTTGTGCAGGCCCCTGAAACAAACAGACACACAAACACCAGGAGTTTGTAAAAACATGCCATTAACACACAGTGAGAGGCAGAGTGATGGGCAGGAACTTCTGGGTGCGCCAAAGTGAGCAGCTTGTGGGGGGACGATGCTGACGAATGTAATTTCCCCCAGGGGATCAATAAAGTATAGCTCCTTCTTCTTCTTCTTCTTCTTTGTTCAAGTGCGCCTCAGCAGTGCTTGAGAGGTGAGCTGACACCTCCCACCATCAGCTCACACTGGGATGGCTGGTCGGGAGCGGGAATCGAACCACCGATCTTGGATCATTGGACGACCCGCTCTACTGCCTGAGCTACCGCCTGAGCCAGCTGTTTCATACCGAGAGGAACTGGTATAAAACCAGTGCCATGTACAAACCATCAATGGTTGTTCAATATTCCATTAGCCATGATAGCATCAAGGCTTAATTAAGTCCTGTGACAGTATCATATAAGCTGGTATCATATAATGGATTGATGGATGGATGGATGGATGGATGGATGGATGGATGGATGGATGGATAGATGGATTGATCGATGGATGGAAGGTTGGATGTGAGGCACATTTTCACTATCTGAGCATCACATGGGGGTTAATATGTATGAAAACAGGGAAATGGGGGGAAAAAAACAGAAGATTTTGGACTTACAGCCGAGTTTATGATCTTGAAGGGAGGAGCAGAGTGGACACATGAGGAGATGACAGAGCACATAAGGAAGAGGTGAAACATAAAAGATGTAAAAATGAGAGGACAGAATGGTAATGATAGGATGTTGATACTATAAACTTCTTAATCAACAAAAAGAAACAGGAACTTTTTTATTAGATGAAGATAAGATGTATTTCTGCATAGATGTGTGCTCACTTGGCAGGTGTGTGAGCTCATTGAAGAACTTGTTCTTCATGCTGTTGAACTGGTGGTTGGAGTGGTGTGACGGGGGTTGAACGGGTGGAGGCTCCTTCTCCCTTTCCTCCTCCTCGGCCGCCCTGCGGACCCGCGTCATCGCCGTGCTGACCAGCCGCATCGCCGCTGTGACAAGGACAAAGAAGAGCAGAATGGTTGGCAGCTTGGAAGTCACATCAGGAGACATTTAAACTCTGAAGCCCTGCAGCTCACAGCAGCTCTCTGTTCAAAATTCATTGTACATTCACTTTTGCAAGCATTGCAGAAACCTATCCTCATCAAGGGCAAAGCATTCTTTCATTTATCAGGGTTTTATTGAAACAGAAGTAGACATGTTTCCAGAAATGTACAGGAAATCACGTCATCATTTCACGCATAATAGTTGGCTAAATTAAATAGAAGAGCAAAAAATTATCACCTTAGTTTTTTTTCTTAAATTTACATAGTTGCTTTTTTATTCATACATTCATCTTCTTGAGGATAAGACGATCACAATTAAGCTGGCGTTTCATCTAGGGTTTACCTTAACTCTCGCCCATAACAAGGTTAAGAAATATTTTATGATTTACTTTTTTACTCTTACATCTACGTACATGTGCACTTTAAACCATTAACTAGTCAAATTATTATGTATTTGCGTAATCTGTTGGATGATGAGAACCTACACAGACAAATATTGATGCAAAAATGACAGAATTAAGGATTTTACTGCACTACAAAGGCAAAGAGCAGTATCTGTAATCTTCATGAAAAACTATTTTTTTGATCAATTGATTTCATCCTGATGTTACATTTTTTCTTATATGTAAATTTATCCTTTCAGCTGATTTATTTGTCCTGCTTCTGTTTGTTTCCTCCTCCTTTGCTGCTCACTGCTGTTCCCTCTTTAACTAAAATTCTAAATGGAATTCAGCCATCTTTTATCATTCCAATTTGTTCATTTTCTATTTTGTGTCAACAGGAATTTACATTTCCAATCCCCACATTCAAACATCTTCATGTCCGTTTTATTTTTCGCTGACGCATATTGTGACTTTCCTTCAGTGTGACACTAGCATGTAAAGGTGTATGGATTGTAGATTAATAGGCTTCGTTTATCCTCTCTTATAAATCTGCCGATAACCTGGAATGAAGCGAAGAAAAAAATTATTCCAAAGTAATTTTGTGCCCTTGTGAGGGTCCAGTGCACACTCACACAATGACATTTAAACACAACCAGGCCTCAGCCACGACACACACTCAGTGGCTGTGTGACGATATAACAAGATTAATTGCCAAAGGTAATCCTTAAATCCATCGGCTTAAACAAATTAAGGACAGTTTGCCTGATGGGCCGCCTCCCCTTTCTCATCCCATCCCTCTGTCACACTTCCTCCAGTCCTCTACTGTCTGTCTCTCATGTCTCATGACATCCATAGAAAAACACATAAACAAACATACTAGATTTGCGAACTGGAGACTGATCTCTAAGTGCCAGGCTGCATTTTATTAACACTTTCATTTCCTCGAATTGAAGCACAGGATTAGAGAGTGAATTGTGTGTGTGTGTGTGTGTGTCACGGCCTGTCTACATATAAACATTATGTGTGTGAAACATGCAGACTATCAGGGGAAAAACTAAGGTACTTATTAAAGCACATTTCTTCTTCTTCTTCTTCATCCTCTTCATGATATTTTACTGATTGTTTTTATGAATGTAAAAACAAATAACTTGGAATTAACAAAAATGTCTTTGCTCTCTTTGCTTTATTTGTGGTAAGGAAGGCAACGAATGTTTGATTAATAAGCAATGGACATACCACTAAACATTGAACAATGTTGAACTTCGACAGTTGTCAGGGATCTTAAAATAAATCTATCTTCATCTTCTTCTACTTCTTCTCCTTCTCCTTCTCCTTCTCCATCTGACCAGCAGAGGCGCTGCTTTCCCGCTATAATTCATTCAACGAGTCCTGACTGGGGCGGCACGGTGGCGCAGTGGGTAGCGCTGTCGCCACACAACGTGGCGGTTTCGGGTTCGAGTTCCGCTCTGTGTGGAGTTTGCATGCTCTCCCCGTGTCTGCGTGGGTTCTCTCCGGGTTCTCCGACTTCCTCCCACCTCCAAAAGCATTCGCTCCAGGTTGATTGGCCGGTCCCAAATTGCCCATAGGAGTGAGTGTGTGCGTGGTTGTCTGTCTTTGTGTGTGGCTCCGCGGTGCACTGGTGTCGTGCCCGGAGTGTCCAACGCCTCACGCCCTATGCCAGCTGGGATAGGCTCCAGTTCCCCGTCACCCGCTGCAGCGGATAAAGCGGCAGAAAATGGATGGATGGATGGTTCCTGACTAGCATGAGGACCTGGTGTGGCGGCCCACGGTGCAGGCAGTACTGGCCCAGTGCTGACGTCTGGGACTAGATCGCTTGCTGTTTTTAATGGACCTGAGAAACGACAGACTGAAAGATCTTTTGTCCCAGAGGAGACCACAAGATTTTAAATCACTCCATTGGTTTTTAAAGGAACCTGTTAACAGAGGAGGATTTTTCAATGTAAGATCTATTGCAGGAGCATCAATGGAATCCAAATTCATCACGGCTAAAATCTCCAACGTTGAATGCGTGGTGGAGATCTGTGGGACCCACCCTGTCTGACGTTGCTGCTCTGTCCTCGGCTGTGGGTGTGACCTCAGTGAGGCTCATCGGAAGACTGTTGAGGAGCTGGAAGAGCCGACTCACCCCACAGCAACTGACTTTGATAGATTTGTATTGTACAGGTCTTTTAAACCCAAATCATACTGATCCTTTCCCCGAAGAGTTTGTCTCTTTGCTCCAACGACTCTGTGTCAGACCCGATCAGCCTCAGTAATGGGAAAACATGTATAAATTGATGGTAATGATTTTAAACAATGATAAACTTAAAGATCGGGATGACAAAACATGGAGGTTTCACTGTGGTCTGGCAATGGGTGTGAGCCCTTCATGGGAGTCTTTCTACAAGCCGCCGTTAACAAAGAAGGTTGGGGATCTCCAATGGAGGATTTCATATGGCGTATATTGTATTATATGTAAAAGTTGTCATTTACCTCAAGGGTTTGTGACACAACCATTAGCTTTAGCACAGCATGAGACTAGAAACACCAAGACTACTGTGAAAATGTGCGAATAAAAACACACTATTCACATTCTTAAACTCACTAAACACCCGTTAGGTAAGGAGTGACTCAGATTCTGGTACTGTTGCATTGGACTTTTGCTCTGTTTACCTGTGCTCAGCTAAACTAACTGGAGGCTCATCCTTCTGGTTGAACTCATAATTCACACTTTTTCTCTCGAAGCTGCAGATTATTTCCAAAAGAGCTGAAAACTGATTTCTAAATTACAGTTTAAATGAATTAAAATGAAAATAGAGATTTATTTGAGTCCAGAGCACATCTGTACTCAAGTACATTTAAGCCATAGATGATCTGGATTTGCCATTTCATTTGTGATAACTTGTAGAATCCGCTGCTTGTATTTTTCTCTATTTTTTTTTAAATGTTTGTGTTAATTTCCAACTTTACAAAAGCCCCAAACACCTCCAACAATTTCCAATGCCAATGTCGATTCCCAGTGTAAGCATTGTGAGGTCACGGTTTCATGAGACACACAATCAGAGACATCATATGCTCTGTCAGAGTAAATACCTGTAGTGTTGTGGAGGTGACTGCATGTGAACACAGTCTGGAAATAGAACTGCATTAGCATCCTATAATCCAATTAACTAATCTTCTCTCAACTATAGAAAAACACCTCCTCTGCGCATAAAATAAAATGTTTTTCCTTGTCACTCACATATTATCCAATTAAAAAAGAATGTCACATACACAGCATTAAGTTATAAAATCCAGTAAATGAACAGCAACTTTGCCCCACGAGTGAGAATTGCTGCATCTTATTTAGAGCATGGCTGAAACACATGGTGACAAAAAAAAAATAAAATAAACTGCAACTGAAATGAGCTGTTGATGGATATATACAGTAGAAACTTCATTATAATAAGATTCATTATAAAGTTAATTTTAAAGTGAATGCGCAAGTTTTTTTGATGACAAGTTTGAAAAAGCAGAAAGAACAGCTTTCTTTTCTATTTTATTTTATTTGTACGCGAAACCCTTCGACTTTTCTGAAGGTTAGAGTGAGAAATCTGTAAATAACTGGGTTTAGCTGTAACGGATAAAATCATGGCTGTAATTCAAAGTAAAAACAGAACTCACCCCTTTTGGTGTCAGGCCTTCTTGGATTTTTGACTTTTAAGGATTTTAATTTATTTTATACTTGTACATCTGAATGTCCTCTGGATGAATCCACCACCACTGACTGATGAGGACTCCGTGTCAAAATCTCCCCTCTTGCTCTCCCTTCCCCTCCCCCATTCTGTGCTAATCTCCACAATATCCCTTCTCTCGACTTACCGTCCGCTGTCAGCTCTACTGCTAACAGCCAACTAGTCCAACAGTGAAACAGGAAATCATTTTATTCCACAATCCTGACATAAAGTTCAAGTATGACAGTGACATTGGTGAACCGGTAGTGAATTACAGACTCACTATGAGAGACAGGATCATTTGACTACACTTTGTGGTTCATGTTAAATGGAATTATCAGATCTGAAAACTCAGCAATCATCAATATAATTATTTGTTTCACTTACAATACTGGGGTACAACCAGCCGTCCCCATAGAGGAATGTCAAACTTCAATAAATAAGATGAAGTCATGTGAGAGATGCACAAATGTTTATTAAGATTAAACAGATCAGAAATATTTTGTCACAATTGTTGAAAACACCACACAGGTAGAAGCTCTCAGGAACCTAGATGATCCTCACGTGACACCAGAAAGAGCCCCAACACAACATGAGCATTTCCAACCTCAGACTGAACAGATTGGATAGAGAAGGATTGATTGACAGCTGGACGAGAAGCAGGCTCAGAATTTAAATTATGTTTTGCCACATTTACACTTGGAGTTAGCTCTTGCCTCCCAGGGAATGCTTGTCAAATAAGTATTCAGCCATCTTGTTGTTGGGGGCGTCCATACGTCTGAGGTTGGTGATGTAGTCTCCCAGCTTCTTGATGGCCTCCACCGGCTCATTCAGGTAGTGGGTTTCCAGGAAGTCACACAGCTGAGGATAACAATATTGGTTTGGTTGGTAAGCATGATTTAAGGTCACGCTCGGACCACATTTCAAAATCAGAGGACTTATGTCAGGATCCTGGTGTTCAGTAGCTAATTTGTGGAGCTCCAACACAACCTGATGTTCTTCTCCAGCTGCAGGGCATTCTGCATGGCTTCCAGCCCGCTCCCCCACTCTTGTCTCGTTGGCTTCTACATGTAACCCCCCACCCTCACCCCACAAGACTGATTACTCATGGCAACAAAAGTGTGACTCAGTAGCACTCTGGTCAACCATCACTTCACCTTAGAACTAAACATTAGCTCTGATATCTGATGAGAAGAAAAACTGAATCTGAATGACCTTTTCCCACGCTCTTATCGACTGTTTAAAGCACTTTTGTGTCTCACTAAAGTCGGGTACCTTAAGTGGGATATGAAATCCCTACAATTTAGAAAAACCAAGGAGACACAGCAGCAGATAAATGAAAGACTGAGGAGGATGTATTTACAATCTGAATGAAATCCAGAGGAGATCAAACAATTAATGAACATCAGAACAGAACATCAGAACATCTGGCCAAGACCGCTCAGATCGCTCAGACCAAAAGCATACTCCAGGCTCCAGAGACAGCTGCAAACCAGATGTGGCAGTGGACAGCCACCAAGACTGCTTCTAAGACTGTTCCAGCGCCGGTCCCAGAGTCTGTTCTAGTGCCGGCTTCCACACCTGCTCCCGAACCTACTCCCAGCCTGCTCTCATGTCCGAGCCCCGGCCTGCTCCTGAGTCCAAGGCCCGGTTTGCTACAGAGTCTGAGCCCCGGCCTGTTCCCGATTCTGTTCCTGAACCCCAGTCTGTCCCCGTGCCTGGACCTCAGCTGGTTCCTGAATCTGTTCCCAAGCTGGAATTCCATTCTTGGGACGTCTGGGGCTGTCCCTTGGCGGGGGGTACTGTCATGGTTCGGTGTTTGTGCCATGTCACTCTGCCAGGGTGTGATGGGGGGGAGACCGAAGTTATGGACAATGTCTGGTCTCCATACCTGTTCCTCATCTCAACACCTGTGCCCAAAAAGCCTGAGGCTTTTAAGACGGCTTCTCTTTTGGTTTGGAGCCAGATTGTTTTGTAACTCTGCCTACATGTCTAGTTTGTTGGACTTCTACAGTTTTCTTGTGTTTCCTGGATTTTTAATTTTTTGGTTAAACTATGAGTGAGAGATTCTCCACTGGTGTTCTGTATATGGGTCCTAACCCTATCCATAACATCCTGAACTGTTTGTGAGGAAGAAAAAAGAAAAACTTTTGCAAGGCTCTGACAAAGTTGAGGGTATTGAGGGCAGTATGAATGGTTGCTCTGATAGCGTTAACGATAGGGTGCTGCTCCTGCTGTCCTACTGTAATGAGAAGGAATTTGTCATGCCATGACATGTCATGTCATGTTCTGTTTTGTGGATGACACATTTGTGGTCGGGGAAGTACGGCAGAATTTCCCTTGACTTCCTCCATTCTTGTGCATAGCGACTTCTTTTTTACCTTTCTCGATTCCTTTTTTTTTTCCCCTTTCATGCTCTCCTGTCTCGTGAAGCAATGTGTAAAGTTGTGTCATATGTTTGTTAGGTTGAACTCGCTACGATTGTTAAATGGGCTTAAAACGTCCTATAAATGTCTTGTTTCCAACTATACATTACAAAATTTCTGTACTGATGCTATCAACTTTTACAAGTATGTAGAGTTCTAAAAAAATTTGGCCAAACCAAACTTGTTTTCTTTTCAGTCATATTTATTGTTGATGTTCTACTTCTACTCCAGGTCAATAATCTAATCTTTAGGGATACAGTGCACCCTTCGCGCGTCCACGCTCGCGACTTCACCTCATGTGGATTTTTGGTAGGCAGTCACATGATACCATATGCACATTCTATTGGCTGACGGCATCCAGAAGTGCGCTCCGTTCCATGAGTCTCGGACTTGCGTGAGACACAAAAGTGCTTTAAACAGTCAATAAGAGTGTGGGAAAAGGTAATACAGTTGGTTTAATGTCAGTACGGGGAGGGGTCATAAACGTTTAAATTACCGTAAATAATAAGATAAATAGTTTGTCACTCGCAAAATTCGTTAATCACGTGTGGTTTCTGGAACACATTAACCGCGAGGAACGAGGGCGCCCTGTAATAGTGTTGAGTATTGAGTTAGATGCAAATATTACTGAAAGACCTGGGATCTTTAACAGTGTGAGACTGCAAATATGGCAGAAAACATGAAGGCCTCCTGCTGGTTCTCAAGATTTCAAAAAGTAATCTGGGAGGAAGAACTTTCAGCTATCAAACCCTTCGTCTCTGGATCGACCTCTCAGTTCAGACTCTCTCAATCTTAAGAGAAGGCTTCACATTTTACTTTTTTATAAAGCCTATAGTTGTCACTGGCCAAGGCTGGTCTGTAGTTAGGCTATCTTTTGTTTTGGTGCTTTCAGCAGACCCTTGTGATAACTAACCCACAGTCCCTTAAGCGTTTACCACAGAGAAACTCATTTCATGGTGATAACACGTAACTCAGTGTCCAAGTGTCAAACATATGGTCCACAGGCCAACACCGGCCCGCAGGATCCTTGGCAAAGAAATTACACTGAAAGTGAGAACAAAAGTATCTGCTAATCAAAATTGTCTGCTGAGAGTTGATCTGCTTTTGTCTCTGACATAATACAGGGTAAGATCCAGAATTCAACAGCTGATGGCAGCAGTGCATCATTTTTATGTCACCCCTGAACTAAAATGAGTTTGACGCCTCTGGCCAGGTGGATCTCAATCACTGCAAAACAAAGTTCGACTGATTTTATTGTTTTCATTTGCTCCAGCTGGGTGTGTGTGCGTGTAGAAAGTTTAATGGAATGGGTTTCCATGGCTGAGCAGCTGCATCAAGCTCTACATCACCAGCTTAATGCAAAGCATTGGATGCAGTGGGGTCAAGCACGCCGCCACCGGACCCTAGAACAGTGGAGTGATGGATCACGCTTCTCCATGTTGTAAACTGATGGAAGTATCTGGGTTTGCTGGTTGCAGGGAGAACAGTACGTGGATGACTACACGAAGGTCAAGTAAAAGGAACCCAATGTTTCAGCATAAAACATTTTTGGACACCTTTGTGGGAACACTTTGGCATCACACAATGCAGATAGTAAACCACCTCTGGCCATTATAGTGGTCTTTATATTTAAATTTTTTTTGAAAATTGTCTTTTATATACTGTATTGCCAATTCACAGAATTATATTTGATATGGTTAATGATTAGCTTAAGGTCCACATTGGTAGAGAACATTAACAAAATGCTCTGAAATGTTACAGGTTGATTATTCAACCAGGGATGGGTTCATTTTGAATAAACAGGATCTATGTGGACAGTCTAGACAGACATGTAATTCCATGCTTAGAGTTTTATAAACATCTGATTCTCATTAGGTCACTAAAACTGAATTGCTAGTTGCTTTTACTCTGGAAACTGTTATCTTGTAGGAAAACAAGTTCTGCCAGTAACATGATCCTCTGAACTGGAATGAGGAAAAGTCCTCACCATGCGAAGAACATTCTAATGACCAAACTTCAATGAAAACTTTAACGTGCGATAAAGTTTCACATGTGGATTACCCCTTTTTCTATGTGTTCACTTCCCCATCTTGTCAAAGCAGAAATGTCTCATTATAGTTACCAGTTTTTTTTTAAAGTGAATGCAAGTCATGTGACAGATGCAGACAGACTACAGAGACCAGCTTAAAATGTTTAATCAGATTAATCAAATATTTTGTCACAACTGTTGAAAACGCCACACAGGTAGAGACTGCTAGGCAACAAAGCCACAACTGAGGAATCCAAATCCTCACATGACAAACAGCCTCAACACAACATGAGCATTTCCAACCTCAGACTGAACAGATTGGATAGAGAAGGATTGATTGACAGCTGGAAGAGAAGCAGGCTCAGAATTTAAATTCTGTGTGCTGCATTTTCACTTGAAGTTAGCTCTTGCCTCCCAGGGAATGCTTGTCAAACAAGTATTCGGCCAGCTTGTTGGTGGAGGCGTCCATGCCGGTGAGGTTGGTGATGTAGTCTCCCAGCTTCTTGATGGCCTCCACCTGCTCATTCAGGTAGTGGGTTTCCAGGAAGTCACACAGCTGAGGATAACAATATTGGTTAGGTAAGCACGATTTAAGCTCACAATCAGACCACATTTAGTGAACTTTTCCAAATCAGACTGGTCAGGACTTACGTGGGGATCCTGGTTTTCAGAAGCCAACTTGTGGAGGTCCAACAGCGCCTGATTGACATTCTTTTCCAGCTGCAGGGCATTCTGCATGGCTTCCAGTCCGCTCCCCCACTCGTCACGCTCCGGCTTCTACAGACAAAGTGAACAAGACTGAACACTCCTGGGAACAAAAGTGTGACTCAGTAGCACTCGTGTCAACCATCACCTCACCTCAGAACTAAACATTAGCTCTGACGTCTGATCAAAAGAAGAACTCAGGTTTGAAAATTAGGACCAGTTCCATCAATCAGCCATTTGTTACTAAAATTGAAGCCCAATTTCAAATGTGACCTTTAACCTCTTCAATCAGGTCAGCTCAGAGACTTATTTGAGGAGGACAGGAGACACTCTGAAGGTAGGATTTGTAACTTTTGTCAAACATTGCTCGAACACGTTTCTTCCAGTCAACTTTCATTTGGGATTAATGCTCTTAAAAGGAATGCCTCATAATCCAAACATTGCCTCCAGCTAATTTTGAACAGTTTAATCACAGCAGTATTTATCTAAATACCAACCTTGACGTCCTGGAGGCGGATGCGTCCACCTCGCTTGTTCTGGAAGGACAGCAGCTTGTCAGCGTGCTCCTTCTCCTCCTCACTGTTCTCCTTGAAGAAATGGGAGAAGCCTGGAAGGGCCACATCATCACGGTCAAAGAAGAAGGCCTGTGAGGGTCAAGAGGGTCAAAACAGTGATTAGAGAACATCACCAGTCATTATTTGGCATGAACTATGCTGATGCTGCTAGACAGTGGTCAGAGACATGAGTCATGACTTCTAGTCGGTTTACATGACTATTGAAATGATGATGACGGGAAACAAATGATCTGCATAAGCATGACGCAGCATTTTATTGGTTGACACACAGAAAGTCAAACATTAAGTCAATAGAGTGATTCCTTTCTGCATTGAGTGACCACTTTTTACTTTATTACTAAACGTGTCCAATATGTATTTTAAACAAAACTGACGTGGGAAGAAAACAATACAAAAGCATATATTTACAAGCATAAATATTTGACAGTAACCCGTAATAAAGGCGTTTCGTCTTACCATAGAGGTGTAGGTGTAAGACGCGAACAGCTCCATGTTGATCATCCGGTTGATGGCGGCCTCGCAGTCGCGGTGGTAGTTCTGACGTATTTGAGAATCCATTTTAGCTGGCGGTTCGTACGCTTTTCTTAACAAAAGAAGTAGAAAAATAAAGCTTTATTTTTGGCAAAATTAAATATTTTCTGAGTCTGGAAGGCAAACGAGTACGGAAAAAAAAACCTACAGGGACGAAAGGTGAAGTTCCGTTCAAACACTGTTGAAGCAAGAACTCCCGAAAATCTTCCCGATGAGAAGAATCAGGGAGACTCGGTGTATTTATACGTCTCAGCAGACCTCGTGATACATGTGACGTCATGCATCTCCGCCAATCCCTGAGCTCAGAGGTGGCACATGACAGAGTACAGTATATGGGTAGCCTGGAATGACTCAGCAAATTTTTTAAAAGTTTTTTTTAAAATTATTTTAAAATCATGGTATTATGTCCAATCATTTATAGAAACTCGAAGCAGCTTTTTTTTTTTTCAGTTCAAGAATCAACAAAGTTTATGTCGCATTGTTATAAAAAATATAAACACTAAAGTCAGTTTTAAATATGTGATTTCTTGAAATGGGAAGGTGGTAAAAAAAAAAAAATCGAAATAAACTTAAATCTAAAAATAAGGGAGAAATTCAAGATGAATCCATATATGAAAAAACATTCATTTGTTACTGAAAGCATGTATAGAAAATCTGTACAATTTCCTGCTTGGCCCAAAACAGGACAAACAAGTACTTCAAGCTACGAATGACAAACATGGACTTGTTTAACCTAACCTTTGATAAGCTCGTACTAGGATGTTCAACACTTCTACAGTTCTGATATAAAATCTGTTAAACTTTAGCCTGCATATTTACATTTACAAGATGCACAATGGCATTCAAAACTGTTATTACATTATTGCAGCACTTCTGCAAAACGACGCAATTTTGTGAACTTCATAAAATGTGTTTAAAATCTTAGTCCTAATGCCATGAAGGAATATGAATTCATTCATTACATTCATATTTTTTTTTGAAAATGAAATCTTCAGCCACTTAATCCAAAACTGGGTCACAGGTTTATGCTGGAGCTTATCTGACATTGGGCGGAAAGTGGGGTACACCCTGGACAAGTTTCCAGTTCACTGCAGGGTCACGTAGAGACAAACGGTCGATTTAGAGTGGATACATTTATTTGATGGTGATAGAAAGCCGAAGAACCTGGAGAAACATACGCAGACATGGCAAGAGCTTACAAATGGAAGGAATCAAATGGAACCCAGGATTTCATGTTGCTGAAATACGACTGCCGGTGAAGATGTAATAAATGTCCCTAAAATGTCTAAAACTATTTAAAAGGTCACCTAACAGATATTTTAGATAGCTTGGATAAAGTAGCCACTATATCAGGTAACCAGTGGCCAAATCTACACCACAAGATGCTTACATCTGGATCACAAAGACTTTTTGACATAGCAATAAAACACAATATCGGTCTTTATTATAAGAAAAAATTATTAGTTAGGGTTTGTTGTTTAAGACCTGAACCTCACACTTCAGTTGGGGAGAGGGTTGACTTAGTAGATTTCATTATTTTCATTGAATAGCAGAGGACTGTAAAGTGGACATATGAAGGAAGAGACATATAAGACTTTCAAAAATAGGTTCTCTGTTTCTGTTTTATTATTATAAGCAGAATAATCACAGAAACGGAACAACGAGACATTACAAAATTTTCTACTGTGATGTAAAGGCTTAGTTAAAATAATAATGCATGATAGGAAACATCATGAAATGAAATGAACTTAATTGATCCATTGCAAGGGAATTGTTTTTCCACTCTAGCACACAGTCATAAAATACTTACATGTTTAATGATGAAACAGCGAGCTGTGTTAAGTCATTTAGTCTACTGGAAAGAATAGTTTGAATTTAGTTCAGGTCACCATGATGTAACCTGTACTATATGATGGACTGATCTTTGGATACCGGTAATTCAAAGCTATGTTAATGATTAGACTCTGTGGTAAACCTAGCCCATCTGTTTCTGGTGTGGGTTCAACCACATGACTTATATTTCATCTTATTGACCTCATCAGACCATAATAAACTGGCAGCACTTTGAACCAGTGTTTCCCTACTTTTGTAGCTGCTCTTTTAAAGTGCATTGATCAGCGGTATCACAGAGCCTACACTGAACTAGCTCTCTTCATGGAATGCTATCCCCTGAATCCTCCTAATATTTCATTTTTTGCATTAAATCTTACATGAAATTACAATTTTTCAGACATCATACGCAAAGTAACGCTCATTACACTCTGAACAAGTCTCTAGAAGCAATACTATATTTTTATATTTATTTTGCTCTCATTTGTCATAATTTGTCAAAAACAGTAATGTCGTTTTAGCAAAAACACCTCTTCAGCATGGACAATCTGTCCACAAACAGGCTTCAAGATGATCGCTCAGGTGCGCTTCGGACTGAGCAGAACAACCAACAAGCCACTACAGTATTTTGCGCACTATAAGGCTAAAATCTTTTAATTTTCTCAAAAACCAACAATGCACCTTATAATCCAGTGTGCCTTATATATGGAAAAAGATTTGAAATAGCCCATTCATTGAAGGTGCGCCTTATAGTCCAGGAGATACTGTGATCTGTGTGTTCATTGCTATTCTCTTGCAGGTCCTGCTTTAAAACAAGTAGCAGAAGCTGGACCCAATGTTCCCAGTCTTGTGATTTCTATAGCCTATGACTTAGCAACATACACAGCCCACGCACACATTTTAGTGTCTGACTCACTTGTGCAACTGAGGATTGTGCTGTGTCATTGTTGTGACTCAGCATTCAGCCGCCCCTCCTTTACTTAGTGTTCTGTTTTTCACTGCTGTTGAGAAGGAGGAGTCTTGTGACAGGAAATGTCTGGAAGTTCACCGTAGTGCGCTGCTGGCTGGAACTGGTTTTTTACTTTAAAAAGTAATAAAAGAAATAACCTGCTGGACAAACTGTACTGAGAACTCTCACAACATACACTGTTCACACTCCACCATTTTAAAAATGACTGCAGCAGGTAAACCAGGAATATCCAAGAACTGTAGGCCTTTGTCCACAAGGAATGGACTAAGATTCCTCAGGAATGCTGCCAGAAGCCGGTGTCTGGATGGGCATAAGAACTAGAGACACTTGCTTTTTAAGGGCTGAATCATTTAGAGACTACAATAGTCAGGAAAACAACCTTTTGCATTGAATGTTGTGAAATACTCACCTGTTGCACTGAGATATTCGTCCTGTTCTGGTTTGAGTTGGTTTTGTTGTATCTATAAGGGAGCTGAATAACTTTGTCTCATACAGCGAGTGCAGAATTTTTAGGCAAGTTGTATTTTTGAAGATTAATTTTACTATTGAACATCAACCATGTTCTTAATGGACCCAAAATACTCATTAATACTGGAGCTTTTTTAGTTTTAGCCATTTTAGGGGGATATCTGTGTGTGCAGGTGACTTGACAGGCTTTAAAAAGTCAAAAATAGCGAGATATCTTGCAGACGGATGCAGCACTCTTAAAATTGCCAAGCTTCTGAACCGTGATCATCGAACAATCAAGCGTTTCATTAAATATAGTCAACAGGGTCGCAAGAAGTGTGTGGAAAACCAAGGCACAAAATAGCTGCCCATAAACTGAGAAAAATGTGCAGCTGCCATGATGCCACTTGCCACCAGTTTTTCCATATTTAAGAGCTGCAACATCACTGGAGTGTCCAAAAGCACAAGGTGTGTAATACTCAGAGACATGGCCGAGGTAAGAAAGGCTGAAGAACGACCACCACTGAACAAGACACACAAGCTGAAATGTCAAGACTGTGGGCCAAGAAATATTCAAGACTGATTTTTCTAAGGTTTTATGGACTGATGAAATGAGAGTGAGTCTTGATGGGTGAGATGGATGGGCCTGTGGCTGGATCAGTAAAGGGCAGAGAGCTCCAGTCCGACCCAGACACCAGCAAGGTGGAGGTGGGGTACTGGTATGGGCTGGTATTATCACAGATGAGCTTGTGGGACCATTTCGGGTTGAGGATGGAGTCAAGCTCAACTCCCAGTCCTACTGCCAGTTTCTGGGAGACACCTTCTTCAGGTGGTACAGGAAGAAGTCCGCATCCTTCAAGAAAAACATGATTTTCATGCAGCACAATACTCCATCACACGCATCCAAGTACTCCACAGTGTGGCTGGCAAGACAGGGTCTAAAAGAAGAAAAACTAAGGACATTGCCTCCTTGTTCACCTGATCTTAACCCCATAGAGAACCTGTGGTCCCTCATCAAATGTGAGATTTACAAGGAGTGAAAACAGTACACCTCTCTGAACAGTGTCTGGGAGGCTGTGGTTGCTGCTGCACACAAGGTTGATCATGAACAGATCATGACTATGATCCACCTTCTTGAGCTGAGGGCATGCCAAGAGCATCTTGTTCAGGTCCAGTCAGTGTTACAATATTTACATTCTGAGGTCAAGATAGTATAATGCTCATGTTAGCATGCTAACATTTGCTGATTAGCTGTTGCTGATAGCAATTTCATTAGTTATGGAGGAAGCTTGATGTCAGATCATTAATGGTGAAATGGTAGTTTTCCTGATATTTTAA
This sequence comes from Antennarius striatus, assembly GCF_040054535.1. Classification (NCBI taxonomy): domain Eukaryota; kingdom Metazoa; phylum Chordata; class Actinopteri; order Lophiiformes; family Antennariidae; genus Antennarius; species Antennarius striatus. The sequence goes on from NC_090791.1 coordinate 17,001,180, forward strand.
TGTGGGTCAAAAACACGACTGAGTAAATCTTTTTAGTTATGGTTTGTAGACTCAGTCTGATTCTCTAGCAACAGGAATGAATGTTTGTACTTAGTACAGAACTGAAATTAGCAGAATGTTGTACAGTAAAGATATACAGTACAGTATGTTGGCACACTTCAATAAAGATGACATCTTTTCTCAGTTATGGAAAGGACTAAAAGACAAATGACAATTCAAGTGTTAGACTGATGAAACTGATACATTTGCAGTAAAAAAAAAAAAAGTATTTGAAGTTCTGTGCTTCTACAATCTGACATTTTGTCACTTTGTGAATTCATGTCTGATCCAAGACTCCCTGGGTTAAACAACGAGGCAAAATATCAGCCACAAAGCTGGCAGGGGTCCTCTTGGAGTAGAAGGTAGAATGTATCTGTAATTAGATTCGTTCACCTAATAACTGATAAAACCCTTTTACATAATATTGAAATCAGCTGTAGAAAACTTGTAAAGCAGCGGTAACTACCGCTGGTAGAAACAGGAAGTTGCTCCATAGTATTTTCACTGTTTCATTAACCTCTTCATAGTTCATTTTGACACTTCATGTCTATCCCACTGGTTAGTTAAACTCTACATCCTCTGTCTATTCATGCTGTGGGAATCCACACACTCTTCCACTGGACTGCTTTTCTCCACATCTCTTCCATGAGTGAAGATCGACTCCGAGTCCAGTTTGTTCCTCCATCCTTGGCCTCCTCGTGGTGTTGGCGGGACAGGCAGAGGGTTTTCAGGGGGTTGGTACAGGTGTACTGGAGGTACTGACAGCCCTGTGGCAGAACACAAGACTGTGTGCTTTCACCAGAAATGAACATGTCAACACTAACGTAGGTGTTTAGTCCTCACCTCGACGCTGCCCCAATACCAGATGGCCTTGATGACACTGTGGTTTGCCAACGCAACCGTCAACTGGTCTCTACTGCCAGTTACAATATTCACCAAGCCTGGTGGGAGGTCTGACGACTGGAGCACCTGATAGGGAGGAAGAGGAGGGCTGAAAAGACACTGTGTTTCATGCAACAACTGCACAACCTGTCATTTTTTTTTCATTTCAGTCATTGCTGCTTAAATGTATTTTTTTCAACCTCCATTCAGATGACACTCAGCTGCATTCATCTGTTTGCCTCAAACGTTATGACTAAAAGAAGGATCTGAGCTGTATCAACAGGATTCCATCTAAATTTAACCATTTAAAAAAAATAAAATGAAGAGTTCAACAGTAAATGTGACTGAAGGGTTTTTTCCCAGTCCACTACCGATTTGCAATTTGTTTTATCAGGATTAAATTAAGGTTTTTCTCTTTTGGACTTTTTCTTTATTGATACACAAGTTGTATAACTCAAAAAATCTTATTAATGTAATGAGTACTACAATGGATAGAGAACTACTTCCATAAGAAATCACAATATGTCACATTGGGAGGGAAGAAACACTAGACATCATGTGTGTGTGGGCTACCACAGGAGTAAGTCATGGGTCCAAAATTGTTTATACCTTACATAAATCAGTTATGTGAGGTTTCAAATGCCCTAAAATGATACTTTTCGCTGATGATACAACTATTTTATGCAAAGAAAATGATATACATAAATTAGCCCAGACAGTTAATGAGGAACTGTCCAAGCTGCAAATATGGTTTGACACAAAGAAATTATTGCTGAATCTAACAAAAACTATTTACATGTTATTTGGGAAAAGAAGCTGCAAACAAAGCATTTGAATGAGGTTAATATTGAAACAGGTTACTGAATACAAAATGCTAGGGGTGATCATAGATGAGATGATAAATTAGAAACCTCGTGCAAGTCAATTGCAAAAGAAATTAGCCAGAGGTGTGTCCATTCTGTGGAAAAGTCAAAAACTATTAAATCAAATGGTGCTTTATATAATTTATTGTTCACTAGTTCTGTCCAATCCCAATCCACACCTCAGTACTGGGTACTGAGGTATCCACAGTGCTCATTATAGAGCTCATACGAATCGATTATTTATTAAATCTAAACTACTGAAAGTATATGACATCATACACTGTAGGACAATTCAACTCATTTATAAAGCAGCCATGGATGGACAGTTTAAAACAGCAATGTGCCACAATTAATTAAATGCTAAATTTGCTAAATCTGTTGTAATAACATGTCTGGAAAGAAAAACAAACTGAATAAATCAATCAATAAATGTTCAGATTTTTTTTTTCGCAAACAGACTGGAAAAGATTGAACGTGTGAAAAATCTACTAATAGTTTATTGTTTTCACAATGTCGTCGTTTCAATTTGTGATAGAAGGTGGTTCAAACCCAAGGAGTATTTAAGGTAATACCACAAATTTAACATCAGCAGAAATACCTGAATGAATGTCAAGACTGGGAGGGGATGTCTCTGACTGGGGACCATGATGATGGCGTTGCCAGTGGCGATGGCCGCACCAAGAAGTGTTACCATAGACAGGAGGGGATTCTTGTCAGGGAGGACCACTCCCACCACTCCCAGGGCTTCAGGGATGGAGAAACCAGAGCCAGACTGTGGCATCGGCTGAAAGGGGGAGACAGAAGAAGAGTAAATGTCGATCAGATCAGATAATGATACCAAGTCTCTGATAAATCAATCTTCAGCGATGTTTTCATAGGAACTAAAGACATTATTTTTAAAATCCCCACCACACTTCCTCCTTGGATTTTGTCACAGTAAGCTGCCCAATCACTGAGCCTGTTGATGCTGAGCTCCACCTCCTCCTCAGCCTCTTCCAATGAAACTCCGGTCTGAGCGCTGATTGACAAGGCAATGTCCTGCCTCTTTGCCTCCAGGCCTTTGGCCAGAGAATAGAGCGACTGACCCCGTGCAGACAGGCCCTTCTTCATCCAGCTGGAGAGAAAGATGTGACCAGACATGATGAATAAATGCTGTTAACAGCTTCTGTTATCTGTGCTTCGCTGTCAGGATAAATGTAATTATTTTATGAGAAGAAAAAGCATAATTCTGAATGCCCTGCAATATAATCATAAAACCATTTCTCTTTTCATGGTTATATGTAGTGATAAGAAAATGTAGATCTTTATTGGATTTTAAAATCCAATAAAGATATGAAAAAAAACAAACCAGGCCATTGATCTCATGTGTAATCTACTTTGTTGATATGTTCCCTATGATTTTGTCGGTGCGTAACATTGGACTTTGAATGGTGATAAACACACAACCCAATGGATTTCAAAGTGCAAAACTTTTTTTTTAAAGCCAACATTGACTTCTATACAATACTATTAAAAAACACACAAAAGTAAAAAACTTCCATTTCTACTACGTTGCACATCTAACGCAATCGACTGAGAATCACAAGACACTTCTCCCAGCTTTTTAGACCAATGTCCATCATCTATCTTTATAACTTTATTATCAATTTGAAGATGGTTTCTGTAAATCAGTAAGCTAGATAGTTATCACACCCTAACCCTTTTTAAAATTTAGATTACGAATTATTATTTTGTTCCATGGAAAGATAATTCTTTTATTCTGGTCATTTTCTCCATATCATATATCAAGGATAATCTCCTCTTGACTCAGCAAATGAATGAAGGATAGTCATCTTAAGATGACTTGCTAGAAAAAAATATTTTTTATACTGTTCTTCGCTGTTTTACATTAAATCCTCATCAAGACTCACTCAGTGGTCTGTGTGTGTGTGTGTGTGTGTGTGTGTGCGTGCACCAGGGTTCTAAGTTTCGACTGTGAAAACACAACATTTTTTTTCCTGTTATTTGCACTGCTGTTTGCACTTCTGTTGTAAACATTGTGTGTAATGTGAGTGAAGGTGACACAGCTCACCCAGGTTGGACTTTGATCGCAGCCTCTACTGCGTTACGGATGTCTTTCCGGCCTCCATCTGGACAATAGGCAAGCACACCATCGCCCCCTGGGGGCCGCACAGCCACGCTGCCTCCAGACACTGATTTACATGCCTTCCCTCCGACAAACTGCAGGTAGGACTTAGGAGCGCTGAGAGAACGGAAGACAGGTCAAAGTGATGAACTGGAGAAACATGTCTGCTCAAACGTCAGATGTAAAGACTGACAATATATTATGTGCAGCTAAAATCCTTTATAATCCTTTATAATCCCACCTGGCATGGCCTGAATCAACAGGAATGACAGCCGGGGAAGCTGCCGCTCCAAACTTTGAGTAGTCCATAGAGACTGGAGAGGAGCGAGGTAGAGGAGGAGAGGAGGAAGAAGAAGAGCACAGAAACTGGTACAGACCCTGTGACATGACAGAGAGGTGATCGTCACACTGTTGGCATGTTTGTAGCCCCAAAACTGATCAATCACACACACAATATTAGTCAATAGATAATGATCTCCATTCATTTCCTATTATTATTAAAAGGAGCAAATTACTTTACGTCTGATCTTACCTGTTACTGAACTTCTATGAATATTTGTGTATAGTGTACATATTCCAGGATATTTAAAATGTGTGACTCTAAGTACGAACGGTGAATGACGCAATGAAACATGGGAGGCTTTCATGTCCTTCCTTTCTAACACTGAAAGCTAAACAGCTAGTTGGCTACGGCAAAAAACAGAGCAAACTACTACATAAACTGTACCAACTGGTACATTTTAAAATAATTGGGTATTTATTACTTTGCACATTGAACTGTAACAGTTTCTAAAGGACTACCCGTCAACAAGTCGACGTGTCCAAAGTTAACCAGCCCATATGTAGAAACAGCGTACCTCCTGTCCTCCGTCGGTGCAGGTGCCGCTGTCTTTGTGACCGGAGACGGGCATAGAGGGGTCCCACACAGAGTGGGAATTCACCCACACCGAGCCAACGGACAGGCTGAGGAGTTAGGAAAACGGGGATATCAGGAGAGAATGAAGACGAAGGTTGGCTGCCGTGTTTGCAAATATCCATGCAAAAATGTTGGAACATTTTGACTGTTGAAGCACACACTCTAGAAAAACACTATTTACATTCCTCAAGCAGTTTTAGATTTCCCTCAAAAACACTGACAGAATAACTACCTTTCAAAAAAAATCTAATTTGCACAAAAACAGCCCATAATAAACTTCAAACTTCAAAAACAAATTCAAAATATTCAAAAGAACAGCTACTTATTATGGTTTATAGAACTATTAAGTTGAGTGCAGACAAGAAATGCTTCAGACAAGGGCTGACAGCAGATGGGCAGAAATTAAGAAGCAAAGGCAAAAACAAAAAGAATAAGGAGTTGAAGTTGATGAAGAAGAGAACGGTGAGGATGAAGAGAAGAAGGCGTGTTTCTGTGTGCGAGTGTGACAGACCTCTTCGCCGTCTCCAGAGCCAGGGTGAGGTCTTCGGTCCAAATGGAGGCTGCCTGGCCATGAGGACTGTGGTTTCCTGTGGAGATCAGACGTTCACTGAGGCTCAGTGGAATTTAGTATTAAAAGAACAAAACCTTCCGTGAGAAGCAGCTCTGAACTACAGCGTAGTGTTCATTACAGCCCATAATTGGTCATCAATTAACGTGGATTAAACCTAAGAACTCACATCCTGAGCTTTGAAGAACTGAAAACATCCGTATGAAAATCAACCACAGAACTTCAGTCTAACGCTTACGTCCGCAGACGCCTCCTTACCCAGAGTCACCGCCTCGGTGTTGCTTCTAAAGGTCAAGAGAGGCAGCAGAGGTCCAGGAGACGGGCTGACCACAAACGGAGAGGAGGGGGCCGCGCCGCAGACCACCGTCGGAGGGTACTGAGCGCCTGGAGGCGGGGCAGCGCAGGATTGCACCAGCTGGAAGAAAATACATGAAAAATAATAACCAATCAACCTGAAGCGCATGTTTTTGGAGGCTGGAAGAAGCCACTCATTCACTGTACAGTGTTTTCCGCGCTATAAGGTGCACCTTCAACGAATGACCTATTTTTTTTTAAAAATTCATACGTAAAGTACACTGGATTACAAATCTTCAATGAATGGTCTATTTTAAAACTTTTTTTCATATATAAGGCACATTGGATTATAAGAAATTGAGAAAATTAAAGGCTTTTAGGTGCGCCTTCAAGTACTGTACGGAAAATACTGTACAGTGGTACCTCTACTTATGTCTCTACTTACGAAATTTTCTACTTAGGAATTTCTCAGGAGGAAAAAATTGCCTCTACTTACGAAAGAAATTTCGACTTACGTAATGTAAAAACACAGTATCGGCTGATACTTGAATAAAAACACAGTATCGGCTGATACTTGAATCTCCCACAGGTTCCTGAACACAACATTCTCATAGCTGCTCTGCCATTGGCTATTACCTATTGTATCTTCCTGGCATCCCATTGGCTAAGAGGGATGTCACTCCAGCTCTGTGTCGAGCTAGAACAGTACTTATGGAGTGTGTCGGCATTCGGCACTCGACCCGTGAGGTAGTCTGATAGTTTTGAACAAATATAATAACGTTTTGAGTACGTATTCGCTATGGACCCCAAGAAAGTGACGGAGAAAAGAGGAAAAGAAAGACGAAGAAAAGAGTTTTTTTGTCCGTACAAACAAAACAAGAGATCATAGAAAAGCATGAAAAAGGGATGCGTTTGGTTGATCTCTCCAAAGAATATGGCCGTAATGCATCTACAATCGCCACGTTATTAAAACAAAAGGAAGTTTAAGCAGTTTAAGGCATTGCGTGGGTGGTTGGAGGAGTTCAGAAGGAGGACTGGAATTCACTCTGTTGTTTGGCATCGTGAGATAGGAGCGCATGAACCAAAGAGGGCAAAAAGCAATGAGGACAGCTGTTAAAAGGTAAATGACTGTCATTATTATTCTTTACTCTATTTTGTTTTTACGTTATGCACAGCTCTCATTTATTGTGTAATAATCTAATCATAACATGTATTTGTTACATGTTTTGATGCATTTATATGCTTTATAAAACATTTTTGTCCGAATTTCTAGAGTAGAGGTACCGCTGTACTCATTTAGAACGCTAGACTCACCGTTGCCCCCTGCTGTTGAGCTTCCTGTACTGCAGCGTCAACCAGGAGCCGCTCCTCCTCGCTGTCCAGCGTCACACACTTCATCCCCGTCACACGGAGCCGGAGACGGGCCACGACCCTGTCCAGCACGCTCTCCTGCACACACAGCACCCAGTGAACCTGAGGGGAGAGGGTTAAAACGGTTATAAAGAAGCAGTGCTCTGACTGGACAGGATGAGACACACTCCACGCGCACGGACTTTTAAATAATCAAACAGTCATTAAAGTACAAAAAGAATTGATTAGCATAAACAATCACCATTTTGATAATCAAGAGTTTATCATTGTTTCTATAGGGCGTATTTTACTTGATACGGAATCCCAAATCCACTTTATCATTGTTTGTGTAAATCACCTCTTTCTTCTTTTTGAAGGCGGCCTCTATCACTCCATCCACCGCGCTGTCAATGTCAGCTGACTCAAAGACGATGAAGGGACAGTTGGCTCCGATGCAGGGGGAGACAGAAACAGGGACGCCCATCCCTGCCGTGGCTTTACACAGCATCACCGCATCCTGACGGAGGAGGAGCGTCAGAATGCGTTCAGATCAAACGTTCTCAGAGGTACGCCGAGGAATCAAACACTACTTTATTCACACACCTGCTTGTTTCCGCTGTAGGTGAGGTAGCTGACGCTAGGGCTCTGAGCCACTTTAACACCAAGTGAAAAGTCACCTCCGTTTAAAATATTCAGAGCCCCAGCAGGAAGTCCTGCTTCCATAAAGAGTTGGGCCAGCAGGAGGGCTGGAGGGGCGTTTCTCCGACCTGGGACGACGATGACAGAGTTCCCTAAAAAAAAAAATTCAATTATAAAACCAACGACATTTTTTAAACAATAGAAAAATGAAGAAGTTTCAACAACAATCAACCAATATTGGTTGATGAGGAAGCTTGTTCACATGAAGGCACTAAAAGCCAATTTCAAATTAAGGGCTTTAAATAAAGCAGCAGTAATTTTCCCCAACTTTCTTTGAAGAAAATTTAGATCATGAACTCAGTATAAAATTAAAAGTGAAAACGAAGAAGGAGGAGGAGGAGGAGGAGGAGGAGGAAGAGGAGGTTACCCATAGCCAGTGCTGGCAGGACTTTGAGCAGAAGGGAATAGAGAGAACAATCATCAGAGACGACGACGGCAACCACACCTGGAAAAAAACAACAACAACAAAAATTTAAAAACCCAAATGAAACCAAAATGCTTGTCATGCACCACCTGATGGCCTCACCGAGAGGTGTCCAGTTGGGGATGAGATCGTCTCTGAGCTGAGCCCAGCTGCTGTAGTACTGCAGGAGTCTGACCAGGGTGGAGGAGGAGCAGGAGGCGCCAAACAGCTCACACAGCTGTGACACACACTGCCCATGCTGCCCGAGGACTCCCACCAGCCTGCGAGTGGAAAACGCAGACGTCAGACGTCGTCTCAGTCAGTTCTTAAGTACCACAGTCAGGTCGGATGTACCTGAGCAGCACTCGGGCCCTCTGGTGGCAGCTCAGGCCGCTCCACAGCCTGAAGCCGCTGACAGCGGAGGAGGCACACTGGGAAACGTCCTCGTCCACAGCGCAGACGGTTCTGCACGCATCACCACCTGGAACCAGAGGAGCCACAACGTCCATGGAGCTTGTAAAGGAGTCGTCTTTGCTTCCATAGTACAAAGATTCATGAACATCATCCCTGAATGTTTTTCCATTATCTTCTTGAAACCCTTAACTAATCAACAAACCAAATCAAAGCAATGTCAGACTTTTGATGTATTTAGACTGTTTAATCTTGAACAATGACAATTAGAAAAAGACAGACCCTGAGGGCTTTAGTAACATGTGTGTAAAAAAACTCAATGATTGATACTATTGACAGTTCAATCAATCAGTGAACCAGAATTTTTCTTGGATTAATCAATCAAATATGTAAATAGTCTGAGGATGAAGAAACCAACAGGGAGATGTGATTTCTTATCCATGTTCCACCTGCCTGAAAGAAGAAAGCGCTTGTTGTAAACTGTCTGCTAAACATTTGTCTGCTCTCACCGGTAGAATCAGCCACAGAGAGGCTCTTTCTGTCTGCCGGACAGACAAACTTTCCATCGATGAACAGACCCAGGGAACGAGAATGGTGATCCAACCAGGCCTGATGGAGGAGTAGAGGAGGCAGTCAACACGGAAACAACCTGAGAGCATCTCTTGAGTCGGACAACATGTGCCAGAACCAGAGCCAAGCTCCCACCTGATTGGCCAGGAGGACGCCACCTCTACCGGACGGCGACTGATAAAAATATTGAGTGTGTCAACGACAGAACAGACCTGACTTTCTCTCTGCATCATCAACCTCATCCTCATCAGGCAGCACGGACCAAACTAAAGCTGCTCTGACATCATCAACGTGTGACGATATGTTTTTCGTTGCCTACTTTTAATTCACACTATCTGCAGGGATGAGGCCGACTGCACACCAGTTCTGTGGTTGTTTTACTAAACTTTTACATAACTAAACTATGACTGGATTTAGAGGCCATAATGACATATCTGAACACTTTTCTGGGCCTTATAATATTAATCAGAAATTTCTTGACCAGCTTTTACTTTGAGCAACTCTTCTTATCTAGAATTCAGGGTTAAATGCTCTGATTTAACTTTCAGAAGTTTCATATATTTAGAGAGAAGCTGATTTGTTTGCTTTGCAAACAAAAACTCCAATATACAGTACTTTTTTTCTCTTTTTCCCCCAGCCTGTGTGTGTCTTCACGTTGGACATTACACAACTAGTTGCTGTACAGTTCCAGTCACATGTTTGCTTTGTGGGTAAGTTAGCTAAGAGATAATGAACTTCACATGGGTCAAAGAGCCTCCGCGGGTGCCATCAAATAAGTTAGCAGCGAAACTCACTCAGGATCTACTCGTTTGCAGAAAAAAAATGGATTTATGGCGACCAGGACCGTCGAATATCCTCCCCTGTAGTGAATCAGAGTTGTTACCTGTGCGACGGCATAGGAGGAAGCAGCGGCTGGTCCGAACTCCATGCTTTGAAATATATCATACACAGTCTTGATGCTGCTGCCAGCCATAATATGTATTTGAGTCGGAAAGGAAAACAAATCGCTTCAGCGCTTTTCGTTCGTTTTCTGGTGACGATTTCTGTTTGACAACTTAAAAGCTTGACAAGCCGAGAGGTTAAATGTGAAAGGCTAGCGTGGAAGAGACTGAAACGTCAGTGACGTCAGAGTCAACGCGCCAGCTCCCCTCCCACCGCCCCCGAAATGAATTAGCGGAACTACACATCGAGAGGGTTCCGTGTCAGTTACTTCCGGTTTTGTGTTTAAAGAAAACGCACTTTTTATTGTTTCTGTACGACACATATAGCAAAGTTACCATTGCTTGAAAAGTGTGCAAACAACTTTTGAGAAAACAACCTAATTTGCCGTGTTTGTAATGCATCGATTAAATTGTTATTTTTAAAATGTGCATTTGAACTTCCAAATGGTAATGCCTCTCTGTGTTACATAACATTTATTGCATTACAGTATAAGCAGTGTTATATTACAGAAAATATCTCATTCGTTCAATGGACAAATATATCCGTAGTTTCAGGTTTATCATTGCGAGATACTGTTTTCTTTTCGAGCACATGATATTATCTTTAGAGTGATGTCCAATGGGTTCGCCACGTATCCGTGTTTCACACGGAGGCATTTAGTCGACGGATCCACACAACGCACGAGCCTGCGCTGTAAAAACAAGGAAGTCCAGACCACTGACGTGCATTTTTCAGCTGAGTTGGCTCAATCAAACGCTGGTTCGTAAGATTTATAGAACCTAAGATAGATTGTTCCCAAAGTGCGTAGTACCAATTTGCCAGACCCGGTACGTCTTGAAAATGCCTCGGAGAAAGGTAAGGCTAATGCTGCCTGCAGACTTAGCTGTTATAGCAAACTGCAGTTCGGAAACACAACATAACGTCACAGCTAATGTTAGCCGACGAAGAGCTACAATCCAAACGTTGTGGAGTAAAAATCGACCTGTAATGTGATTCGAAATGCTGCGGTTCACAGGTTGTAGATTTTTGCTGAATATTGGCGCAGACAGAATCGCACACCGATCTGTGTTTTGTGTTGTGGTAAGTAGGCTAATCTGCGATGGCTAATGTTCGTTGCTATGTTGCAAGAGTGAGTCGTTGTTTATCAAGTTTCACTTTTTCGTGGTCGCGCCAGCAAAGAGTTCTATCAGGACCTTTAGAAAATTGATCATTGAAAATTTTAGTTTTACTTGTGTTAGCTTTTACCTGAAATACTGACGCCCATTTGCATTGACAACAGTGATACTTTTAAGTATTGAGAATGGAACGAAGCGACCACACCAAAACAACGCGCTGATTGGACGGTTTCTCGTTCACCATTGGCTTCATTGGTCTGGCGTCTGCAAGCCACGCCTTCTCTTCAATGTAATTGGATGGATGCAAATGACACGCGCAGCCCCTTGTGGAGTTGTCAAACATCATTACTGTAGGCTGTAGGCCATGCCCTCTGTAGGCAGTCTTATTTAGATTCCACTTGTTTGTTTGTTGCTCTGTTTTATATCCATTGAAAAAACATTTCTTTGCCCGGCATCGTTAAAAAAAAATATTATGAAGATATACAACCAAAATACATTACAATGTGTGGTTATTCTGTTTTGTTTTTTTTAATTCTCGTTTTGTCTGGATCTTATTTTTTTTATCTTCCATATTTTAATGTGTTACAAATTTTATCGATACGGTATTATCACGTATGCATGTTTTCGGCATTGTGGATTTAATGTTCTTTCTGCCTTTTTTAACATATGCACATATAAATTCTTTGATGTGAAGCACTTAAAGCTACATTTGTTGTATGACAATCCTTATATTATTTTTATTATTGTCAATTCATAATTTCATTACACAGCACTATAGATAATTATGTATGCTTTTATTGCTTTACTTCCTTTGTGCTATATAGTTTTAAATTAATATTTTTGCCCTTATTGCGTTCTTTTTTTTTCTTTTTTTAAAAAATTAATATGTGGGCTGTTTTTCCAGAGGAAGAGGCCCTGATCTGACATTTGTTAGATGCAAATAACCTGGCTGCTACATCAGTCCTCTTACCCCTCCCCCACTGAGCCAGATTTTCTTTGGGGTATGAGAGCTCTTGAGCTTGGGTGCTATCAACCCAATCATCCCAGAGCAGCAAGCAGTTAGGTAGCTTGAAATTTGGAGCAAATCAAGCAGCATGTTTTGGGACATCCTGATCTATAAATAGTTTTCAGTTAACAGTTTTCTAAACAGTCATTTGATGTAACTGATTGAATTGTAAGATCAAGAAAGGACTGAGAGCTGAAAGAGATGTGGAGAGGGTGATGGGATCTTTGTTGAATTATCCGCTGGTAAAATTCACAGACATGCACACGGACACGTTGAAGCAGCAGTATTATAGCAGTATACCTATAGTAATATTATCAATATGTTCAGGTGACTGTCCAGCATCCAGTTAAATAACAGACTGCTCATTGATGTTTCCAGAGGACTGCAGGCAGCAGCTCCGACGGAACCGAGGATTCGGACTTTTCCGCTGATCTGGAACAGGCTGACGGTCCAGAGAGTGCACGCAGGCGCAGCAGCACCCGCTTGACCCGCGCGTCACTGCGCCTCAGCCGGACCTCACAAGGTAAGCGTGAATGTGAATGTGAATGTGCTGAGCCCTCTTCGCATCATTAGTGGATTTTTTTGGGGTTCTTTTCTGCTTCCATTCTTCTTTTTATTCATTTTTTTCTTGTCCAGCCAGACAGTTGCATACAGTTTTGGTTCATGTACCTTTATGTGCTCGCTGAACGAGAACAGGTGCTAGCATTCAGGGACCACAGAGAGACTTCACCCCGCTCCACTTACTGTGGCTATTATACATGGCTAACCTCAAAGAATGAATGAGTTTAGCCAGCCTGACCTCCCCCCCTGCTCAGACACAACACTATACTCCCACCCCCTGCGTGACCTCTTTCTGCTGTGGCAGCCAGAAGGGATTTACAGCAGAGGTAGAGGCAGATGCTGTTTACTCAGTGTTTTATTACAGGGATGAGCTGTCATTGCTGCTGCAGACTTACAAATAACAGAGTTTAGTTTCCTCACAAAGGGGTGAATGCAGGGTTTCAGTCTTCTTTTCTGTTGTGTATACCTTCTTCAGATCCATGGATTCCATTCACATTAAGAAACAGCAGTAAGTTCTTCTTATCATTTCTCTTAGATCCTCTCAGTTTTAGGAAGTTAACTTGGAATTTGAAAGATTTTTAATATCCTTCTCTCTTCTCTTTTCTTCTCTTCTCTTCTCTTCTCTTCTCTTCTCTTCTCTTCTCTTCTCTTCTCTTCTCTTCTCTTCTCTTCTCTTCTCTTCTCTTCTTATTATTATCTACTTGTTTCTTCTCTTCTACTTATTGTATTCTCTTCCCTTCCCTCCAGATAACTGCACCTCAGTACGGAGTAGTTCTCCTGCACCTCCTGGTCCTGAGGAAGTTCTGGATTCAGCAGCAGCTTCGGCGGCCGTCGCAGCGTCCGTCTTCTCGTCTGGTCGCAGGATCACACGCAGCCAGCAGGGGGCAGCAAACGCTACAGCTAAAACATACCCAACACGTCAGAGCGGGTCTTCCGGCTCAGATAATGAGACTAACGGTGAGACTCGTATTACTTCCTGTCTTTTGGGTTTTTATTATTTGTTTATACATCATATTAAAAATACTTTCAACATATTTTATCAATAAAAGGAGGACGACAAAATCATGATCGTGACGAGAAAGTTGTCGTTCAGAGAAGAGAAGGAATGACTTTATATATTTTAATCATGTCTGTGATGCATTTTACTTGCATGGTGCAAAGTAAAAATATGAATTAAAAGTTCAAGCAAAATTTTTAAGACACTCCAACATAAAGAAAATAATGTAAAGATGTGCAGCTAATGACTAAAGAAACAAAGGGCGCATGGTAGGAGTCGTCTTGAAGAAGAAAACATCCAATAAATGAAGTGACACTAATTAAATTTGCAACAAAAATTCAAATTTTTCTGTACTTCTCAGGTAGTAGACGTAGACAGTAGTTCCTGTAGTTTTCTGGAAGTAGCGGTGTATAGATGCGCTATAGTTACTATAGTTACTGTGCCCATATTTTTGTATAGATAAGCAGTGTTGTCATCCTTTATGTGAATAATACTAATGTCAAGTGTTCTTCACTGATCCCAGTAATATTTATGAAGTTTATTGTGGCAGCATGTCACATGACATGCTTGTCCTTTGGAAACAAATGCTATAAATGCAGTTTTAAAACGACACATTCTCCTTCCTTGATAAAGTTTTTTTTTTCTTTTGTTTTAACCTAATTTATGCTGGGATTGCACATTTTACAAATTTCAAATTTACAAATTGCAAATTTCTATTCTCTTTTCCTTTGTTCTGATTGGCTCAGCAGACCTGAAGCAGGGGGCGGACCGGGACGAGACCCCTCCTCGCACCCCAACGGGGAACGCCCTATCTTCAGAGTCAGACATTGAGGTTTCCAGCCCTGGCAATGACCTGGTGTCTTCTAGCAATGATATAGTAGTCTCACAAGAAGAAGACGAGCGATTGGCTAAAGAGCTGTCACTCAAAGAGGCCGCCGCCCACGATCTCTCTCATAGACCCAAACGTCGACGATTCCACGAGAGCTACAACTTCAACATGAAGTGTCCCACACCTGGGTGCAACTCACTGGGTGAGAACAGACACACTGGACGTCAGATGTTCTTCTCAGATGTCCCCAACCCTCACCTCTCAGTTTACCCCCCCCCCCCATCTTACTTCATCTGTTTTGTACAGGTCATCTGACAGGGAGACATGAGAGACATTTCTCCATATCAGGATGCCCGCTGTACCACAATCTCTCTGCTGATGAATGCAAGGTACACACACACACACACACACACACACACACACATACACACACACACACACACACACTGCATTTTTGGCAATCTGTTGTGATAAAGATTTTTTTTCTTTGTTCTTTTTCCTTCATTTTACCATATGAAGTGGAAAATAGGCTGAAGTTACCGTATGGATATATTGTGTAATATTAGTTGGTAATCAAACCAAGTCTCCAGTGTGGAGACTTGAAAACATCTCAGGTGTGAAAACATCTCCGTTTTCACACCACGCTCCCACTGTCCACGAAACCAGAAGAATGAAATTGATGTTGTCAAGCTGTGAAGCCTCCAGGAGCATGGTTGTGGCTGCTGTGAAGTTTCTGCTGTGTGTGTGTGTGTGTGTGTGTGGGGAGATGTTTTTTTATTTGTTTGAGGTAGACGCTGTTGATGTTTTGTTAGGGCAAGGCATCAACGCGTGACAAACAAGCTGAAGAAAGGACGCTGTCACACCGCCAGGATGAGAACAGACACTCGACAAGGAACCAGGTGACAGAAACACACCATCATATAAAGTGTGTGTGCGTGTGCGCACACGTAAGCACATCTGATGTGCGCTAATACATTTTATTCAGCATTGATAAATATTAGATATTTTGCTCTACCGTTGTCACCACTCACGTGGTTAATGGGTGAAATGCGAGTGAAATCTGTGGCTCCGTGTGGTCCCAGGCCTCGACGGAGCGTCAGCTGCGCTACAAGGAGAAGGTGACGGAGCTGAGGAGGAAGAGGAACTCCAGCCTCAGTAAGGAGCAGAAAGAGAAGTACATGGTAAGCGCGTCTCTTTTGCCCCTCTTTTTGTAATGTACCGCACCGTTACATTTGCCTTCCTGCCCTCACTGCCATGCCAGGATCACCGTCAGAGCCACGGGGCGAGCAGGGAGCCGCTGCTGGAGAACATCACCAGTGACTACGACCTCGAGCTGTTCAGGAAAGCGCAGGCACGTGCATCGGATGACCTTGTAAGAGAGAAAACTCATCGTCACCACCCTCCCCTGGTTCTTCTCTTTGTCCCTTTTGTTTCCGTCTCTGCCCTTTTCCTGGGTTATTCCTTTTTCTCCTGTGTTTAGGTGAACAAAAGCCTCCCTGAAGCCACACCTGGAGTCTGTGACATTTTTTGGTAGTGGTCCAAACTACAAACACTTCCTCTTATTTATTTACTTCTCTTCTGCTTTGTTTATTTTTTTGCTCAATTCAGAATGAATCTCAGATTGATTTATTTTCAGTTCACTGAAAATACTTCTTCTTCTATAATCCTTAAAACAAATACCACATTTAGGTGAACTTTATTTGATTCACCACTAAATAAAAACCTGCCTGGAAAATCAGTCAAGATTCTTTTCACACTTTTTGTTTGTCAAACTTTGTTTGACTGTACAGCTACACCAACCTTAAATAACTCATCATTTAAGTCTTAAATTCAGTTTTTCAAAGTTATTTTTCAAACTTAGCCTTTTCCTACTTGTTCCTCATCTTTTTTTTTTGTATTTCATTGTTTGGAATAATTTATTCAATTTTTTTTCTTTTGATTTTGTGGCTGGTGGCCTCCACTGAGGTATTCCCTTTTTTTTTTCAGTTCTCCTGCCTGAGTGAGTGATTGAGTTCTTTCCTCTTTGAATCTCTTCCCCTTACCCTTTATTTTTCTCCCCCTCCCATCCTAATTCGTACAGGAGAAGCTCCGTCTGGCCGGTCAGGTGTCAGAAGGCAGCAACATGATTAAAACCATTGTGTTTGGGCGCTACGAGCTGGACACCTGGTATCACTCTCCGTACCCAGAGGAGTACGCCCGCCTGGGGAGGCTGTACATGTGTGAGTTCTGCCTGAAGTACATGAAGAGCCAAACCATTCTCCGCCGGCACATGGTAAGACAGCCTTTTGAATTCATGGACGTATCTGCAGGTCTTTGCATTCAGTCATACTGTGATGACAAAAGCTTCCAGTTTGTTAATTTGAAGTATTAAAGTGAAAAAAGTCTGGACTGCTGCCTTCGTTCAAACTCTAAGTCGTGGGCTCGATGCCCGAGGTGATCAGGCCTCAGGGAGCATTCTGGGGGGTCCAGTGCTCATTCATTCATTCTAGACCAGGTGTGGGCAAACAATGGCCCATGGGCCATATACGGCCCATTCAGCTTTGTAATTCGGCCCGCTAAACTGGTTTGACTTTGACACACTGGCAAAAAAATGGGAAACCAGCTGGACTGTTCCCATAGAAACTGTGCGTGAGTAAATCTACTGTTATGAAATAAATACGATGAGTGCGAACAATGGAACGAAGGAGAGGAGGAAAAGGGAGAAGAAGAAGGAGAGGAGAAGAAGGAGAGGAGGAAAGTGTGTTCGCACGAAGAGAGAGAAGAGGAGCGCCAAGAGTATAGGACTGAGAGTAGGGACGTTGAATGTTGGAACTATGACAGGAAAAGGTAGAGAGTTGGTTGACATGATGCAGAGGAGGAAGGTAGACATATTGTGTGTCCAGGAGACCAGGTGGAAAGGTAGCAAGGCTAGAAGTTTAGGAGCAGGGTTCAAGTTGTTCTATCATGGTGTAGATGGGAAGAGAAATGGAGTAGGAGTTATCTTGAAGGAGCAGTTTGCCAGGAATGTCCTGGAGGTAAAGAGAGTTTTGGATAGAGTGATGAGCCTGAAGCTAGAAATCGAAGGTGTGATGTTCAATGTTGTTAAGTGGTGTGTTGTCAGGTGTGATATGTGATAGAAGAGTTTCAGCTAAAATGAAAGGAAAGGTGTACAAAACTGTGGTGAGACCAGCGATGTTGTTTGGTCTAGAGACAGTGTCACTGAGGAAAAGACAGGAGACAGAGCTGGAGGTAGCAGAGATGAAGATGCTGAGGTTCTCTCTGGGAGTGACCAGGAAGGATAGGATCAGGAATGAGTACATCAGAGGTACAGAACATGTTAGAGGTTTTGGAGATAAAGTCAGAGAGGCCAGACTGAGATGGTTTGGACATGTCCAGAGGAGAGATAGTGAATGTATTGGTAGAAGGATGCTGAGTTTTGAACTGCCAGGCAGGAGGCCTAGAGGAAGACCAACGAGGAGGTTTATGGATGTAGTGAAAGAGGACATGAAGGTAGTTGGTGTGAGAGAAGAGGATGAGAAGACAGGGTTAGATGGAGGCAATTGATTCGCTGTGGCGACCCCTGAAGGGAAAAGCCGAAAGGAAAAGAAGAAGTACGAACAATGGAACACGTTTTCCCTTGCTCGGACGTGGGTCACCGGGGGCCCCCTCTGGAGCCAGGCCTGGAGGTGGGGCTTGAAGGCGAACGCTGGTGGCTGGGCCTGCACCCATGGGGCCCGGACGGGCCCAGCCCGAAAGGACAACGTGGGTCCCCATTCCCATGGGCTCACCACCTGTGGGGGGGGCAATAGGGCTCGGGTGCACTGTGAGATGGGCAGTGGCCAAAGGCGGGTACCTTGGCAATCCGATCCCCGGCTACAGAAGCTGGCTCTTGGGACGTGGAATGTCACCTCTCTGGCAGGGAAGGACCCCGAGCTGATGTGTGAGGTTTAGAAGTTCCGACTATATATAGTCGGGCTCACCTCCACACACAGCTTGGGCTCTGGTACCAGTCCTCTCGAGAGTTTGGACTCTCTTCCACTCTGGAGTTGCCCATGGTGAGAGACGCCGTGCAGGTGGACGAGAGGGTAGCCTCCCTCCGCCTTCGGGTGGGAGGACGGGTCCTGACTGTTGTTTGTGCTTATGCACCAAACAATCATCGTTCTGCATCATCGTTCTGCTGGGGGACTTCAACGCTCACGTGGGCAATGAAAGTGAGACCTGGAAGGGCGTGATTGGGAGGAATGGCCCCCCCGATCAGAACCCGAGTGGTGCTCAGTTATTGGACTTCTGTGCTTGTCACGGACTGTCCATAATGAACACCATGTTCAGACATAAGTGTGTCCATATGTGCACTTGGCACCAGGACACCCTAGGCCGCAGTTCGATGATCGACTTTGTGGTGGTGTCATCGGACTTACGGCCGCAAGTCTTGGACACTCGGGTGAAGAGAGGGGCGGAGCTGTCAACTGATCACCATCTGGTGGTGTGTTGGCTCCGATGGTGGGGGAAGATGCTGGTCTGACCTGGCAGACCCAAACGTATTGTGAGGGTCTGCTGGTAACGCCTGGCGGAATCCCCTGTCAGAAGGAGTTTCAACTCCCACCTCCGGCAGAACTTCACCCACGTTCCGGGGGAGGCGGGGGACATTGAGTCTGAGTGGACCATGTTCCGCGCCTCCATTGTCGTTGTAAGGTGGTCGGTGCCTGTCGTGGCGGCAACCCCAGAACCCGCTGGTGGACATCGGCGGTAAGGGATGCCGTCAAGCTGAAGAAGGAGTCCTATCAGGCCTTTTTGGCCTGTGGGACTCCTGAAGCAGCTGATGGGTACCGGCTGGCCAAGCAGCTTTGGTGGTTGCTGAGGCAAAAACTCGGGCGTGGGAGGCGTTCGGTGAGGCCTTGGAGGATGACTTCCAGACGGCTTCGAGGAGATTCTGGTCCACCGTCAGGCGTCTCAGGAGGGGAAAGCAGTGCAGCATCCACACTGTGTATAGTGGGGATGGGGCGCTGCTGACCTCAACTCGGGATGTTGTGACTCGGTGGGGAGAATACTTCGAAGACCTCCTCAATTCCGGCGACACACCTTCCCATGAGGAAGCTGAGTCTGAGTTCTCTGAAGCGGGCTCTCCTATCTCTGGGGTTGAGGTCACCAAGCTAGTTGAAAAGCTCCTCGGTGGCAGGGCCCTGGGGGTGGATGAGATCTGCCCAGTGTTCCTAAAGGCTCTGGATGTTGTGGGGCTGTCCTGGTTGACACGCCTCTGAAACATCGCATGGACATTGGGGACAGTGCCTCTGGATTGGCAGACTGGGGTGGTGGTCCCCCTTTTTAAGAAGGGGGACCGAAGGGTGTGTTCCAACTACAGGGGGATCACACTCCTCAGCCTCCCTGGCAAGGTCTATTCAGGGGTTCTGGAGAGGAGGGTCCATCGGGAAGTCGAATCTCGGATTCAGGAGGAGTAGTGTGGTTTTCGTCCTGGCCGTGGAACAGTGGACCAGCTCTACACTCTCTGCAGGGCATTCTACATGTGTTTTGTGGACTTGGAGAAGGCGTTTGACCGTGGTCCTCAGGGGGTTCTGTGGGGGGTGCTTCGGGAGTATGGGGTACCGAACCCCTTGATAAGGGCTGTTCGGTTCATGTACGACCGATGTCAGAGTTTGGTCCGCATTGCCGGCAGTAAGACGGATTCGTTTCCAGTGAGGGTTGGACGCCGCCAAGGCTGCCCTTTCTCACCAATTCTGTTCATAACTTTTATGGACAGAATTTCTAGGCGCAGCCAAGGCGTTGAGGGTGTCCGGTTTGGTGGCCTCAGTAATGCGTCTCTGCTTTTTACAGATGACGTGGTGCTGTTGGCTTCATCAAGCCGTGATCTCCAACTCTCACTGGAGCGGTTCGCAGCCGAGTGTGAAGCGGTTGGGATGAGAATCAGCACCTCCAAATCTGAGACCATGGTCCTCAGTCGGAAAAGAGTGGAGTGCCCTCTCCAGGTTGGGGATGAGATCCTGCCCCAAGTGGAGGAGTTCAAGTATCTCGGGGTCTTGTTCCCGAGTGAGGGTAGGATGGAACAGGAGATCGACAGGCGGATCAGTACAGAGTCCGCATCACTGCTGACGCTGCATCGGTCCGTCGTGGTGAAGAAGGAGCTGAGCCGAAAGGCAAAGCTCTCAATTTACCGGTTGATCTACGTTCCTGCCCTCACCTATGGTCACGAGCTGTGGGTCGTGACCGAAAGAACGAGATCCTGGATACAAGCGGCCGAAATGAGTTTCCTCCGCACGGTGTCAGGGCTCTCCCTTAGAGATAGGGTGAGAAGTTCGGTCTTCTGGGAGGGACTCAGAGTCGAGCAGCTGCTCCTCCGCATCGAGAGGAACCAGATGAGGTGGCTCGGGCATCTGGTTAGGAGGCCTCCTGGACGCCTCCCTGGTGAGGTGTTCTGGGCACGTCCTACCGGGAGGAGGCCCCGGGGACGACCCAGGACACGCTGGAGAGACTATGTCTCCCGGCTGGCCTGGGAACGCCTTGGGATTCTCCCGGAGGAGCTGGACGAAGTGGCTAGGGAGAGGAAAGTCTGGGCTTCCCTGCTTAAGCTGCTGTCCCCGCGACCCGACCCCGGATAAGCGGAAGAAGATGGATGGATGGATGAAATAAATACAGTTGTAAAATCATTTTTACAATAAGTCTTGTTATGTGTATGCTTTGCTGCCTGTCAAAAGTCAAAACCTTTTGTGTAATGATTTTCTCATATCAATTCTATTAGTACAAATAAACACTCCACCCACCTGCTCCTCGTTGCCCACCTGTCAAATTTTAGAGCTCGGTGTGGCCCACCAGTCAAAAAGTTTTCCCACCCCTGGTCTAGACACTACTTGTCTGAAAATCTCTTCTTCTGTTCTTTCGATTTGGATCGTTAACTTTTTGAATCTGTGTCCTGTGAGCTCCTCATCTAGAGACCAGAGATGTGAACTTAACCCCAGTCCAGAGTGGCCACTTGGTGCAACTAATGGGGAGAAATGTTTTTCTCTTGTATATAAACTTAACAGCTGCTGCTTTTTTCCTGTTTGTGTTGCATTAAGGCCAAATGTGTGTGGAAGCACCCTCCAGGTGATGAGATCTACAGGAAGGGGAACATCTCTGTCTTTGAGGTGGATGGAAAGAAAAACAAGGTGAAGGAGCACACCGCTCAACAGCCGAGTCCCAGAAGGTCCACTGGGATCCAAGCAGGAACATTTTCCTATTCAGAACTTTTTTGTTCATATTTGTTCATTAAATGTTTTAACTCAGATTTGTCAAAGTCATTGAACTGCCGTTGATCCAAGTGTCTTCTGTAGTCACTGACAACAGAAGACACTCAAAACATTCATAAATTATGAATGGAGCTGCCAACAAAGTGATGCCTGAAGAGAAGAGATCGACAAATTGAAATAGCCAGCAGTGTTTACAGTAAACTTTAATAAATTATGACATCTGTAATGCTCTTCCTCACAGATTTACTGTCAGAACTTGTGTCTGCTGGCAAAACTCTTTCTGGACCACAAGACTCTGTATTACGATGTGGAACCCTTCCTCTTTTATGTCATGACGGAAGCCGACAACACAGGCTGCCATCTGGTCGGATACTTCTCGAAGGTAATCTTGAGAAAAGCACCTGGATTACCACAAAGTCAGGATTCTAGTTAGGAATATTAAGTAGAGATTAAGTTGATTTTACATGAAGATGTTTGACAAATATCAGGACTGATTAAAAAAAATCCTGGCTGTCAGATGATCAATCTGTCGGTTCTTTGTTCTGCAGGAGAAGAACTCTTTCCTGAACTATAACGTGTCTTGCATCCTCACCATGCCGCAGTACATGAGACAGGGTTACGGCAAGATGCTGATAGACTTCAGTGAGTCCAGACGCTGTGTGTGTGTGTGTGTGTGTGTGTGTGTGTGTGTGTGTGTGTGTGTGTGTGTGTGTGTGTGTGTGTGTGTGTGTGTGTGTGTGTGTGTGTGTGTGTGTGTGTGTGTGTGTGTGTGTGTGTGTGTGTGTGTGTGTGTGTGTGTGTGTGTGTGTGTGTGTGTGTGTGTGTGTGTGTGTGTGTGTGTGAGTGTGATTCAGTGTTCTAAACACTAGCTGGGGGGCTGTTGTGCAGCACAGTTACACCAGATGCAGCAGGCTGTCTGAAGCAGCTGCTCTTCTGGGCGACACACAAACCACACACACATTTGTTCTTTTTGTTGAACAGCTAACATCCTCTGTTTTTTTGGATCACATTTATAGACCCCCTTTTCTCTGTCTGATCAGTAATAGAGGGAAATTATTAAGAAAAAGAACTAAAAACGATAACACCACCTGATCTCCACTCTAGGTTACCTGTTGTCCAAAGTGGAGGAGAAAGTGGGTTCACCTGAGCGCCCCTTGTCTGATCTGGGACTTATCAGCTACCGAAGTTACTGGAAGGAGGTGCTGCTGCGCTACCTGAACAACTTTCAGGGCAAAGAGATCTCTATCAAAGGTAGGAACCTTGAAGACATTCTCCAAGAAGGAGGTAGGGGACACAAGAAAAATGAGAATGAGACAGAAGAGATGGGTCACAGACCTCAGAACAGTTGTTTGCCAAAACGTTGCACCAAAACATTCAGAGGACTGAGGCAGCGTCCTGCTTTTATCAGTTTATTTGCGCATTTTGGTTCATTCCAGACAACAGCAGATGGAGGAAAGCAAAAACAACTCCTCAGAGACTCCATAAGAGGGCAGCAAAGTTGAAAGTTTCAGTTCAGTCTTAACAAAAACAGCATGATGGCAAACTTAGAACAGACATCCGTCTGTCTGTCCATTTTGTAGGAGATGAGACGGCCGTAAAGACGACTGAGCGATGTGTTCAGTCGTTGCCTTCAACGTCTAACATGAATTAACCTCAATACTCAGCGGTGATTTGAGTGAAAGAGTCAAATGCTAATGTCACCTTGCTAACATACACACAGTAACAATGGGTATGTTGAGCTAACATAGAGACAGCCATCATGGTCTTATATGTTAGCATGCTAACATTTTCTAATTAAATCATAAATATTGTACACGCTTAGTTTATGATCTAATGGGGGCATTCAATGAAAAACCTTCCAAAAGATTTCCAAACATATAAATGTTGTCGGAATCCTCTTCCTGTTGTTGGATCAGACGAAATCCACCTGAAAATTATTTGTGAAAATCCAGGAGAGACCTTGAAGGATGGATGTTTTCTCTGTGTGTTAAGTGAAATAGAGCGAAACGATATTTGTTTTTCTCTCTCCGGATACGAAGCGCTGCATCGTTTCTGACGAGGTCGGTTCCCTTGTGAGACACGCTCTGCCATCAACGTGTGGATGAGTGAAAATGTCAAGTGTTGTTTGGCACCGCGGGAGCCGGTCGATGAGAGACCTCAAAGCAGATCATGACTCAATTATTTCCTTGCTTCATGCCTCACTCTAGATTCCTGCTGCTCTTACGGACTCGCAGGAGTTGGAAGACAAGCGTGATCTCCAAGGCACTGATTATCACAGAATGCACTGATTGGCTGCGGCAATTCAAAAAATCCGTCTCTCTCACTCAATAATAAGGTAGCCACCATCTCAAGTAATAAATAGGTCAAGAGATAATGATGACAATATGAACACACTGATTCCTTCACTGATAATGCTTTGTTCCTACGGTCCAAGATGCTCTGTGTCCTCTTCGTCTCACACCCTCACTTATCTCTCGTTATTTCTACGTGTTATCCTGAATTCAACACCTTTTCCACTCATGCAGAATAATCCAATGAACTGGACTCAGACATCCTAGCCTGCGTTCACATTGTTCTCAGTTTTATTCAGCTGCTCCACTTGTGCAGTACTGTGAGGGTTGTCTCAAGCTTTCTGAGTTCTTCTTCATCGAATTCTGTTTATGGTTTTGCTTACAACTTGGAAATGAACCTTTTAGGACCAGCATAGTTGGATTTAAGGTTGACTTGATGTTGTGAGTCTCAGTTTGTTTGCTTAGCAACCACAACAGAATGTTAAGACTTCAGGACATCAGTGGAGCCAAGGAGAAGCTCAGCATCATGTTAAACCACGACATTTGACAGAATTAAGTTTGATGTTTCATCCCGTCCTGAGCTAAGTTAATTACACTGTGTAAAAGTGATTTTCAGGTAAAATCTAAAACTGACACTAGGTCCTAACCCAGCTGCTGGCTTGGCTTTAACCTCTACAGGAATCTCATTCAGTCCTGATCTCATCAATCTGATCTCCGTGTGTTCACAGAGATCAGCCAGGAGACGGCAGTGAATCCAGTGGATATCGTCAGCACACTTCAATCCCTCCAGATGCTAAAATACTGGAAGGGAAAGCACCTGGTTTTAAAGAGACAGGTGGGGGAAAAAAGCAGAAAATACCCCCTTCGCTGCGTTGGCAGCTGGTTGGCTGACAAGCAGCAGCCCAGCTTTAATGTCGCTCACCGAGGTGTGTTTTCTGTCTTCAGGATCTTATCGATGACTGGAAGGCCAAGGAAACCAAACGCGGTAACGGCAAGACCATCGATCCTGCAGCCTTAAAATGGACACCACCTAAAGGGACGTAGAGGAGCGTCCTTTCATACTCCAGACCCACACATAGACAAATCCTCCGCCGCATACTGGCATGCTCACTGACCCCGTGCCTAAACCCTAGTATTAGCAGCTACAGTACAGTCAGTGTCTCACAGCCTTTAACTCTGAGTTCCAGCGGTCACTCTCATCGCTCAGGTAACATCTGTTCATAAAATATGCCAATCCAGAACCTAGAAAAACGTTTTTAGATTCAGCTGACAACAGAAAATGTGACAAATTCATCAAG
Source organism: Antennarius striatus (assembly GCF_040054535.1). Lineage (NCBI taxonomy): Eukaryota > Metazoa > Chordata > Actinopteri > Lophiiformes > Antennariidae > Antennarius > Antennarius striatus. The sequence goes on from NC_090791.1 coordinate 17,026,556, forward strand.
GAATTATCAGAAATGTATAAAAATAATTAAAACTTGACCAAGTGGAGATTGGAAGGGTCTTAAATTCTAAATTTTAAGTGGTTGTCAGTGTTGCTCAGAAGAAGCTTAAACATGTACTAGATGGCACCATTCATCCATTGAAATATTTTTTTAAAAATGTCTGGGTTAATTCTAAACATATTGTTATAAATTCAATGTAAATGTTTCTTTAAAATGAAACATGAGCGTGATTCCCGCTTCAGATCTCCCTGTAGATGCATGTCATGATTTAATTTCATAATCACACCAGTTCAATAGTCGTTCTAATCGTTCTAATTGCACTTCAATAGTCTAAGCGTTCAGGAAACTGTCTAAATCTGTTTCCTGAAGAGTCAGGGGGGGATGCAATTGACTGGAATTTGAGAGGGAGGTGACATCACCGCTGTTATGTTATAAAGTAGACTCTCAATAAAGGAATTTTGCATTCATATAAAAATTTACAAATTAAATTAGATGTAATATAATTCAAGAAGGAGTAAAGTAATCCCTTGTTACTCACGGTTAATGCGTTCCAGGAACACCCGTGAAAAACGAAATTCCACCGTTATAGCGATGAACTATTTATTATTGACAGTAATTTAAACATTCATGAACCCTCCCCATACTGATATTAAACCACCTTCTATCTGTATTACCTTTCCTCACACTCTGATAGACTGTTTGAAGCACTTTTGTGTCTCACGGAAGTCCGAGACTCGCGGAACGGAGCGTACTTCCAGATGCTATCAGCCAATAGAATGCGTGTACGATATCACATGACTGCCTACCAGAAATCCTAGATGAAGTGAAGTCGCGAGTTTTAATGCGTGAGTGCGCGAGGGTGCACTGTATATTTGTATGTACATATTGTACATACTGTACGTGTGTGTGTGTACGCACATATACGGTATATACATATTCTATCATCTGACTTGCAGATGTTCGTATATACAAACAACGTCCGATGCACAAACACTATAGGTTCTCAGAGACTGTTCATAAGTTGAAGTGTTCGTAAGTCATTATTTATTAATTATCTGGGTAGTACGATTGTTGGACATGTTCGTGTGGAGCGGTGCTGCTCGGCGCCGGTTGTGGCAGGAAGGGGAACTACATATATAATGACTTATGAACAATTCAGCTTACAAACAGCCATTCAGAACCTATTGCATTCGTAATGTGGGCACTGTCTGTATGCACACACACACTCCCACACACACATGCACATTAGTCAGTGATATCAGTCTTTGTATGATCAAGCTGATTTCTCCTCCATCTCAACCAGTCTGTTTCCTGAAAAGTGAAAGTAATGGTCCGTTGTTGTTGGCCTCCTCCCTGACACTTGATTAGCATGAAGCACCAGACGCATCGCTAATCCAATCTGTAACGGCCGTTTCATTCTTCAATGGAGACTGATGACACAACGCAGGTCAGCACTGCGTTGACTCACGCAACACATTTTGGCAGACAGAGTCCAGCCGGCTGTGATTACGCAGCACATGGCCTGAGCATAATGTTGGTAAGACCACAAGCCCTGACCTTGGTTTGACACTCTGGAGGTGAGACGGAGTTCCAACACAGTCTGGAAAACACTCAGGACTGAATTTCCCTTGAGGTTGCTGACAAAAAATAGATAAAATTATGATATTTAGCTGTCATAAAGAAAGTACTGCCAGACATTAAAGGTCCCATATTCTGATTTCAGCTGTCGCTCAATCATCCCTACTCAGAACACACTGTTTCAGGCCTCCACCGTTAAATCCTCCCTAAAATCCAACTGAGGATTCCTAGATGATTTCAGAAAGTTTGTGGGCTGAACGGTCCAGATTCTAGGACTTGGTAGGGTTAGGGAGGACGGATATTTCATGCCTTCCAAAAAATCTCTTTGCGTTTAAATAGGGGTTGTAAGAAATGCCTGACGGATTGTTGTGAAGAGACATTTTTGTGATGCTGTCTGAAGCGAATAACACACAGACACACCCGTTCTAGTATTTAACTTGTCACACCAGGATGCTATAGCTGCCATTGGCCGTTTCGGACCGTGTTGTGTCCTCATCATTTCGTCTTCTCTTCTTGTTTTATCTTTTAATCACATCAGTCATGCCGTTTTTTACGAGGGAACAGTGAAGAATCCATACTGTCTGAACTCACATGCTCTTATTTTCTGGCCTTTTTGGTGGTTTAGTAAGTTCTCAAAGACATTTTGTACTTTTCTACCTCCAAGGTTTGTCACTGTATGAAAGCTAGAACAGCCTATAATAAGATTGTTTTCTTTTTTTATCCGGTGTGTTCATATGTGAAGCTATGTAGATCTGTTTTTTTCATAGAGTTTCTTTTTATATACTATTTATGAACCTGGAAATATGTCAACTCCCTATGATTTAAGTGTCCGGTAGAGGTATGTCTACTCAGCAGAGCGGGCTTCTTGTGAATGGAGATATCCTCTGAAACCGCCCCCCCCAAAGGCACCCCAATAAAGACAATAGTCGAAGTCATTTACATTTTCGAGGCTCATCAAAAGTCACATGATTGGATCCAGTTACATCAGCTTTGCATTTTTGCTGCTTGTTACCAACGTTAATGCTGCTCCAAGCGATTAGGGAATCCCAAAACACAACTGTAAAAGATGACTTTGTTTCCCACTGTGTTTGCTTTAAAATATATTTATTGACAATCTCCATATTTATTGATCATAAATATATTTGAAGATTTGTTCAACGTATATTGGGAAGAGAGTTTGATAAAAACAAAGGATTCCATTCTTGTTTTATGTAATAGTTACCAAGGTTACACTGAAACAAGTGGTACAACCTAACTGTTGCATTTACACAAACAGGCTGAGACATGATGTTTGTGATCTTTTATGGTTCTGATTTCTGGGTTTGGACAGAACCAGGCTAGATTCATCCCCTGTTTTTAGTCTTTTTTGCTAATTAAGCTAACAAGTTCTGTGATTTCTCCAGTTTTTGCTGAAAGGAAATCAGACTGGTTTTGTTGTCCTCGCCAAAATTGATGGAAATACGTGCAGAACTCTCCTCGTCACCACCGTGTATAAGCTGAGACAGCAGATGCTTGTGAGCCTGGAGGTGTTTGGCCATCGCGTCACATTGAATAAACCATTTCACTATTTTCAAGATACAACTACAGCTTTTGTGTGACAGTTTCAGATAAAGACAAATGTTTTTTTTCTTTGCAGAAAATACCCTCCGATGGCGTTAGATTATCTTCTTTGTTGCCTTTGTAATTCAGTTAATGCTTTTCTTTGTTTTGTTTCATTTTTTATTGTGAAGTCATTTGTTTTGTGTGTGTGTGTGTGTTTTTTTTTCAACCATTTGTGGAAGTATATTTCTGTGTTGTATGCGGTTTTCTTGATTCGGGCTCGTACCTTAGGTCAAGACACCGACTTTCTGTCAATACTGACATTCATTTTGGAGGCCATCATTTTTTACTTGTCTCTGAAATGTCCTGCTGACCTAAATCACTCGTGTCAACTCCATTTATGGAAAAGTGCTCTTATTTTAAAGGATTGTCTGAGACAACTCATGATGATGATGATGATGATGATGATGATTGCATGGACGAAAAAGAATATTTATTTGCTGGATCACACACTTCAAACCTATTAAAAAAGACATAGACTATGTTCAGATAGATAGTGTAAACCGATCATCACATCATGTAAGAGTGTTTCAAAAGGATTTTTTTTCATTCATTTAAATAATCCTGTGCGTCTTGACCACAAAGTCTACTTTGGTTTCTCATTTATTTTCTATTGTGGTGTCTTCCAGTTTGACTCTGAGCCAGTGGCAGCTATAGACGGGCAGCTTCACACCACCTCACTCGTCATGAACACATCTCTGTGCCAGTTGCTTAGAGAAACCAGAGACATTTCATCACCTTCCATAGACACCAGTCAGCTTTTGTAACACTACGACCTGCTTCTTCCTCCAGCTGCGCGTTGAGTGCAGAGACTCCAGTAGTGTGGCGTTCCTGTGTAGCTACATCGTGATTTTGTTCTTGCTCCTCTTCTCCTCCCTCCTCAATAAATGCAAATGTTGAAACTCGCTGTGAAGTCCTTTGTCTTGTTTGTGTGTTTCCATGGTAACAGCTTAGGTCAGTTAATACTTTGCGAGGTAAAAGCGCAAATTTCCACCATGACTTCAACGATAATCAGATATCAAGGCAGAAGGTTTAACTGAAGTGCGTTAAAATTTGTCATACGCTAAATTTAGATGTTCATTATTTGGTCCCAGAAAAACCCGAGTGGAGCAGCAACACTTTATTTTAAGTGTATGAAAGTTAAACACACAATGCCTTCTGCTGAACACAATGTGCTCAAACTCCTTTTGTATACAAGGTTTATTGGTAACATGTAGTGTATATCAGCTGTTTGCAATAACCGCAGCACAGAAGAACTGATTAAACTGCTCAATAAAGCCAATATTACAGTGATTTTCTGGAGGAAACAGAAGCAGAGTTAAAGTATGAAGGCAATAAGCTACAAAAAGTAAACAAACACAGTTGGCAACAGATCCAGCCCACCTTATTTAAGCTAAATACACCAAAGTCTACTTTTAATACTACTGCAGTCTGTAAGTGATTCAACCCTTAATAACAGGCTTCTCTGTAGAGACCCTTTAGCTGCTAACATGATGGACATCCAGACACCAGATTCCTCATGAACAAACACCTCCAGTTCCTGAATATCCCTGGTTTACCTGCTGCAGACACCTTCAGATCCCACCAGAGATTTTCCGTGGATTCAATCAGGTGACTGACGGCCTCTAGAATGATCCAGGACTTCTTCTGGAACCAAGCCTTGGTGGACTTTGAGGTCTGCTTAGGATCACCATCCCTCTGGAACCTCCTGGTTCATTTTTTCCCCCAGCAGCTCCAGAGCGTCACTGAACCACCACCATGTTTCACTGTAGCTAGAGTGTTCTATACAGCATCAGCTTCATCTTCCTCCTCCAGATGAGTCAGCAGTGATGAACATCTTGGCGTTCAGACATCAAGCTCATATTTTTTATCTTGGGTGAAGCCCCCCCCCCCCCGTCGCCTGGACATCATTTCCTCAGAGGACTGCGGGACAGCAATCAGACCTCCCTCCAGACAACAGTCTCTTCTTCTTGGCTGAACCAATGACCAGTGAAGCAAGCTACCTGCACTCACAGGTTCACTACGTCTGAGTAGGGGGGGGGGGCAGTAGCTCCCTCCACCAGGTCCTGACTTGAGGACAAGAAGATGGCTGATTCAAGACCATAAAGGTCCAAAAAGAACACAGTGTAAACAGGTTTTTGGAGAGGTGCCAATTCACCGCCTAAGAACTGTCTAGGTGCCGTTGAGCAAGGCACCGCCCCACACAAGCTGCTTGTTTGGTGCTATGTGGCTGCATGCCACATAGTATTGTGTGTGTGTGTGTGTGTGTGTGTGTGTGTGTGTGTGTGTGTGTGTGTGTGTGTGTGTGTGTGTGTGTGTGTGTGTGTGTGTGTGTGTGTGTGTGTGTGTGTGTGTGTGTGTGTGTGTGTGTGTGTGGTAGGGTAGTTGCATAAGAAAGAGAGAGGGAAATAGAAATTGGAACTGTGATGAGCCACTTCCGTTTCTTTCTGTTTCCTCTACACACCAATACATACACACACACGCACGCGCACACACACACACACACACACACACACACACACACACACACACACACACACACACACACACACACACACACACACACACAGATCAATACCAATACACTCAGACCGTCTCAGTTGTGTGTTGTCATCTATTCTCATGCTATGTGGTGTATTGAGAAATACAACAGAAGAAGGATTCAGTGAAACAACAAATAATGGAACCTTTCCTTATTGCTGAAAATAATGTCACATGATAGGTAACTGAAAAAAGCTTGGTTTGAAAAAGTAGTTATACGTAAAACATTGACTTATGCTAAAATTAATGTAGTGCTATAGTGGGAGTCAGTGGTGTATCATGACCATATTATTAGATCTGATGTTGACATTATAAAATTAAAATCAAATGAAATCCTTGTTAATTGTTATTCCTCTACCATTAACACAAGTAAAACATTACTGAATACTTTTACTTTTACTATTCTTGTTTGTTTACAACAGTAGGAGCTGAATCAACTTATAGAGGACATAAATATTCATTAAACCCATTCATCCTTTATGTCATTTGTTAGACTTGCTCAGAAGGTGAAATTAAATTTGTTCTCGACCTCAGAGGCCACACCCACTGAGGA